>NC_134571.1:29580116-29822616 GCF_050947875.1 Dermacentor variabilis
CTCCACTACGGCGTGCCTCATAATCAGAAAGTGGTTTTGGCACGTAAAACCCCAAATATTATATTATTACATAGTCCTTGGTATTCATAATTACAATGGCGCCTCCTTCGTCTGCGGGCTTTATAACTATGTCGGTCCTGGCGCTGACATTTCTTAAAAACGACTTGCAAACGTCAGGCAAATGTTTGCCTTTAGCCGTGTCCCCTAAGACAATCTGTTCATTGTCTTAAATAAATCAATAAAGAAAGAAAGAAAGAATACTTTTTCGTATTGTTTAGCGAGGCTTCTGCGATAGGGCTTTTTCCTTCTAATCTTCGAGATTACATTCTGCTAAACTGCGTTCATGTTTTTTTATTGCGTGAATGTACTCGTGGTGGTTTTCATGGCGTCCTATACGTTATTGTTAAAAATATGCGTCGCCCTTACAGAGCAAATGCATAAATTGAGTTCTGGGTGCGTGCAATCTCACGCTTTATAACCTAAATGTTATATATATATATATATATAATACATATATATATATATATATATATATATATATATATATATATATATATATATATATATATATATATAATTACAAACTTATATGTTGGGTGCGCGAATTTCACGTTCATCTACAGCTCGTATGAGGGAATATGAGGGAATAATTTTTCAGCTGTGAGTAGGCAGGGTGAACCATTGTCAACAGATTATATTACATACGTTTATTGTTATTTGAGGCAAATGTTCGAAATACATTACCTGGTGTTTAGGTGTTTAGGATGCACAAAGCCGTTTGTGGGGGCATGTTATGAAGATGTGATCCTATTGTCGGTCAGACTTCAGCTTTCCATCACTGTGTCCTGAGGTAAAAGTTTTGGTTTTCCAAATTTGCGTACGAAAATCCTAGAAATAATTGTTACTGTGCTCAGGAATGATGCAGACTCCTTGTTGAGAAATTGGGCAATGGTTAATTACGGAAATAAAACAAAACCAAAACTTCGATCGTCTATCATACTTATATAGTTTCGAATTTTCCAGCCCTTGGCCCCGCATCCTGCTCTATCCCAGCTTCCTGGCTAGTTCGGTTCGTAGAGCGGGTACTACTGAAAGGCGGTGGTAGCGAGTGCAATCCGTTCCTCGGTTATGTAGCTAGCTTTCCAAGCATCCCTACCTACCTACCTACCATCCTACCTTCCTGTACCTACCTACCTACCTACCATCCTAGTACTTCCTAGTGTATTCGAACTTAGCTCTTCCACGTAACAGAAGAGCACACGACGCTTCAGCGTTTGGAGTTCGGTGTTCTTGCTTTATTCTATATCTTTTTCTGGACCACTCATTCGTCACTCTCTTCAGATTCTGGAGCACTTTGATAACTCGAGTGCTGCTGGAATAACTTTCACGAAGATGGTACGTGCACTTTCTGTATCCTGAAGTCATGGGCCATTTCAGAGATGTAAAAAAAAAAAAGTCAACTTATGTTGATTTCTTGATTAAGCGTTTTCAAACGCGAAGAATTTACTGCTTAATGTCCCATTGTACATGTCTTATATATTAGGAATTCGTTTCATTCAGTAAACAGTTTTCATCTCATCAACGTGGAATTTTTTCCAGATGAACATCTACAGATGTGTTTTTTGCGATCTCCTGAAACAAAACAACGGATAGTGCAATACTTCTTCAGACACAGCGCCAGTTCATCTTCGTATCGTATAATGAAGCGTTGTGCAAGAAAGGGATAACAATAAAGACGGATGTCGTAGACATTAGGTGATGTCAATCACCTTGACAATTGAATTGTTCTTGACCAAGTTAGTGTGCTCTTAGCATTTGCCTGAGGGTACTGTTGGGCGGCCTTCCTTAACGACCAGTATCGACCACGAGCCGCAAATGGAACTGCTGCGAGTAAAGAACGAGACATGTCATGCATCCGCGCTCACTCTAACGCAACCACGGCACTAAGAGCGGCTGTCTCAACTGGCCAACAAGGAACGAAGTTGCTCGTAGAAAACGAAGTTTGGGTGACGGTAGCTTCTTATCGCCAGATGATGCTATGCGGGTGCTTATGGTGTTATGTGTGTACTTTACAGGTGCACTTTGCAGATTTGTTTTAACAACTACACTGAAATTCTGAACATTGTGTTCAGTTCGACTCCTCCGCTAAGACGAGACCCGTCATGGTCTTCACTACCGGTAGGCTAACACGGCTAAACCTAAAGTTATTGCTAAGATACAAGCAGTGACGTTGATTACTGTGTTTTAAGAATAGATTTCCTTAGTCATCCACAAGGCGAAACTATAACTGATTGCTTTAATCTAAAACTGGATCTGCGGTTGTCAAAACTGCTCAGCCATCGCTTATGAGAGATACACCACTGATGTGTGGTAAGCTTACAGAGTGAATGTCCTACACAAAAGCTTTAGTTCGCAGCCTGTGTAACTGCATATTTGTCAAACGAGGTAGTTCAACGTATGTGCATAGCACTCATGACCGCTATAGAAGTGTTTATTAATCCGGTTCATGTAATTAACGCTCTTAACGCTGATTCTGCATTGCTTAAACTTATACTTCCTGAAAAAAAAGCATTTCTCTCTCTCCTACCTTGTCCCTCAACCGCAGTGTCTCCTAATTGGAAGACTTCTTCCAATTAGGAGATACTGTGAGAGGTAACTTCCACCCTTTAGGGTGAAGTATACCTCTCACAGTTTAGCGTTTCGCGAACAGCGTATCAATAACACGCGCACGCGCTAACGCCGGCTTATGATTACGCCAGATTCCTTTCCGTGTAAGAATGCTGGCCGTTATAATATAGCTTCGTGATTCACCGAATCCATAGGCCTCGCTCGTGGGTTGTCGCCAATTCGTCATCACATGGGCGTAGGCTCACCGCTAGTTTCTGGTGAAAGCTTCTGGCGCCCACATTTGTGGGCCTGGCTTCTTCGCCGCACCTTTTCTATAAGTACGGTGACGCACATCGCAAATGCAGCGTGAATTTTGAAATGCAGCGACGAGCGTTTTTTTTTCTTGCTGGTGTAGGCATGCTTGCAACGGTGCGTGTCACGTTCTGCACGCTTGCCTTGTTTGTGTAAGTGCATCTGCGCTCGTTCCGAGAAACTTCAGGGTAAACAGACATTGCGATGGCTGCTGCTGTTGCTCCAGACGATAACGAAACAAGGAAAAGAAAAGCGAGAAATACTATACGCCCTTAAATCAAAGAGAGTAGGAAGGTGCACTGGCGTGTACTTAACTGGTGTTTCTTTCGTGAAAAATGGTCGACGTCACCATTTAAAAAACATCTACAAAAGATTTACCAGATTACGGAGGACATATATCTTTCCGGTCGCTCGCCGCGGCCTACATCCTACCTTTCCAAGGCGAGCTGAGAAAATTGTTTTTCGCTATGATTTGAGCAAGTGGCCAAAGCGGGGCAAGAAGCTTACTGCTGAAGTAATGTCGACTGCGTGTTGAAATCAGTAAAAACTAAAATCATTTTTTTTTCACGCAAAATTAATTGAAATTTCATGCCAATACCAGGAATTTTCAAATGCAACATATCTGTGTTTCCTAGTGTTTCCTAGCGTCCTCGTGTTGTTTAAAAAAAATCTAGATATTGTCTTCCAGCTGCAGAACAGCGGGTGTTTGAGCGCATTGCATGGTCTCTGTTCTCTAAGTCACCTGTTTCTTGAGCGAATAACAAAGTGATTGAAAAGAAATAGTCGTAGTTTCACCCGAAAAGCGCATCGATTGCGATAGAAAATTAGTAGACAGCTATATGGAGTAAGGATAGTAGTTTTATCGGCCGTATAACCTCCTAAACTGAATTCACAAGCATGATGTCATGCATGAATTCATCTCACTCGATGACCACGGAAACTCGCTGTCAAAACGCTGGAGTGAGGAAGCGCGGTAGCAGCAGCGAGCGAATTGACCTTCGCGCGGCCACTCGTTTCAACGCGAAGTATGCCGCGAAAACACAGCGCACACGAAGCTATCAGCACTCGGTGCACTCTGTCGTCATCGCAGATGACTTTCAAGATAGGACCCGCGCGGCCGCGCCATAAGCATATATATATATATATATATATATATATATATATATATATATATATATATATATATATATATATATATATATATATATATAATAAGCAGTAAGCTTCTTGCCCGCTTTGGCCACTTGCTCAAATCATAGCGAAAAACAATTTTCTCAGCTCGCCTTGGAAAGGTAGGATGTAGGCCGCGGCGAGCGACCGGAAAGATATATGTCCTCCGTAATCTGGTAAATCTTTTGTAGATGTTTTTTAAATGGTGACGTCGACCATTTTTCACGAAAGAAACACCAGTTAAGTACACGCCAGTGCCCCTTCCTACTCTCTTTGATTTAAGGGCGTATAGTATTTCTGGCTTTTCTTTTCCTTGTTTCGTTATCGTCTGGAGCAACAGCAGCAGCCATCGCAATGTCTGTTTACCCTGAAGTTTCTCGGAACGAGCGCAGATATATATATATATATATATATATATATATATATATATATATATATATATATATATATATATATATATATATATATACATAGCATGACCGCTAGAAGCCAGAATATATTATTTCTTCCCTCCGGTTTCAATGCCTGCTTTTTAGTTGCACGAGCATCGAGTGATACTCTTGTTTCTTGCGCAGCACTTCTAGTTCTCCTCCTGAGAAGTACGGGGACGAAATTGAAAATAACTCTAAATCAAAAGAAATAGAAATGTATTAGTACACTACAAAATTCGTGAATTTCACTATAGACATAATATCGGAGCATAAGTTTAGCTAAAAATTGAGTTACTGATGAGTCTGGAATAATTAGAACTAATCAGAAATCACTGAGACGACTGGGCATGAAATTCAAGAAAAATTAAAAAAAAATAGAAAACTATAGTGCAGTAGAAAATTTATGGCTTTCCTTATAGATATAATATGAGGGCATAATTTTATTTACCAGTTGAGTTACTGAAGTGCCTGGAATAATTAGAATTATTTAGATATGACTGAGACGACCGGAGACGAAATTAAAAACAAATCTGAAAAATAGAAAAATATATTACTGCAAAAAATTCCTTGGTTTCATTATAGATATGATATCAGAGCATAAGTTTAGATACAAGTTGAGTTACTCAAATGTTTGGAATGAGTATAATTAATTAGAAATTATTAATTTATGCACACCGGTGCACATAATCGTAGACTTTAGGGACCCGGCACGTGAGCACGACTTTGGCGAAATTCCTGGAAACCCGCAAGTGGAGAGCGTAAGTAATGACGCCCCTAATTATGTCCCACACGAGAAGGTGACATAATATTTAGCCAGCTAATTAATGAGGAGCGGATGCCCCCAAGTTCGTTTCATGTGTTTGCATTTGCCTAAACGGTACGCTGTCAGAAGTTACTAAGTAGCTCTTGCTACAGGACCTTTACTATTCACCTTTACTAGAAGTTGCAATGCGTAAAGCTGACATTATTTCATACACTTTAGAAGTGCAGAACAATAATCGCTAGTTTACTTTTTTAACAAAGGTGCAAGGCTAAATGTTTACGCTGGAGAAACGCTGTGTATGTTCATGTATTTGCGAAGAACAACAACGCTGAGGTGTGAATGCCACCAAGGGACACCAAAGTTAAAGATTACGGTCGCCTACCATTTTTTTTTATTTCTTGTCGAACACATATTTGCTCATAGTCGATTCCAGAGTTACCAAATAGCACTCTAGAGGATTTCTCACTGAATGCAGAAACGTTAGTAAATTAACCTGTAAGCTTCACGAGTGTGGTAGAGCACAGGCGGTTCTGACGGTATAGTAGAGGGGCAATATGGAATGCGATTGCGTGTCCCTTATATAGCACCGAGAGGTTGTGTTGATTGACTTTATGTGAATTTTTTTCTTCGGAAAGCAGGTCGCGTAATCGCTACCAGGCCACCAACGCAGACACGTCATGGAACGACACGCCACCGTCTATTAAGCTTAACTTAAAATTTGAGGTTAAGGTTAAGTAGTAACCTTAAGCGTCAGGGCACTTCTGACGTTCTTCCTTTTTTCTTCTTTTTGCAAGAATTAAAAGCGTACTCCCCGTTCCCGGCTTGGTATTAATGAAAGTTGTCTGTTTTCTCGAAGCTGCTCAGCAGCTATTCACTGACGACGTTGGAGTGCAAAAAGCCCTGGTGATCTTTACGACTTCCTTGCTGGCTAGCCTTTCTCATATCATTGTATTACCTTCAGCAGTATTTATTCCATCGTCTCACCATAGTTTAGCGGCTTACGGGCTCTCTACAGATGAGATGACGCTTGAGTGACGAGAAATAACTTAGCGTCATTGGTACGAATTCCTGCAACACCATCTGTTCGACGTTGTAAGCTTGTCAAGAACGCCCCAGTCGTCATTAAATAAGGTATGCTTCTTATCCGAACCAAAAATCAACAAGAGCGTCCTTCTGTGCCTATGTCGACAGTGAGTCGATTTCAAGTGGTAGTTGTACTCTTTGACGCGGCAGAAACTAGAATGTCGATTGCTGTTGTAAGTGCCTCACCTGCATTGTAAAGGGACTAAACAGAACGGGAAGCGCACCTATTAGAGATCAGGCACGTAAAAGCAGACTTTGCCCTTGTTTTCCAGTGTTACACTAAGAGGATTACGCAGTAAGACGCGATGGGTAGCGCAGTAGCATAATCGATGCGATGTCGCATGCTCTGACAAGTCGCCAGGCGTCCGAATTTGAAGAAACACTTTGAACTTATATTTGTACCTATGTGCTCATCATTAATGAAAGCCTAACATTGACTGCTTGTATCGGCCTTCTTGCGCTTAAACTCCGGTTCTCTTTCTAAAGAAGCCTATACAATTTACTGAAGCCGTACTACTTATTAGTATACAGAATATTACCCCATACGCTTCTGGGACATTTCTGTTTATCAGTAAACAAAAAGAAAGGTGAGGGTCACTTTTTTTAACCGGTAGACTGTCAGAAGTTACTAAGTAGCTCTTGCTAAAGGACCTTTACTATTCACCTTTACTAGAAGGTGCAATGCGTATAGGTGACATTATTTCATATATTTTAGAAGTGCAAAAAAAGAATCACTCTTTTAATGTGCAAGGCTAAATGTTCACGCTGGAGAAACGCTGTGTATGTTCATCTCTTTGCGAAAATCGTACGTGGCTGTGCTTCACAGACGGACGGACGGACACTCACTCACTCACTCACTCACTCACTCACTCACTCACTCACTCACTCACTCACTCACTCACTCACTCACTCACTCACTCACTCACTCACTCACTCACTCACTCACTCACTCACTCACTCACCCACTCACTCACTCACTCACTCACTCAAAGCGGGCTTCGCATTAACAGTAATGAAAGGTTAACAAGTTCAGTCTTAAGTTGGCGCGTTACGAAATTCCACAACACTGTTGAAGCTATGTATGTTGAAGCTAACCAACTTGAACACTGTTGAAACTGGGGCGCTATAACGTAAAACTATTCCAAACTTTTCTATTCCAATTCTGCACTAAACCCACCGCGATTGGTCAAAAACTTTTTTGGACCACCCCCACTTCACCTGTCTCTCACGCGACGTCATGAAAACCGCGATAGTTCCCCATCTGATATGACGTGTACAGACTGATTATGCATAACTTGACTGAACAAAACAAAAATAGTTATTTCTGATTCGACGCCTTTTTGCCATTAGTCCTCGGCTGTTGGTCAAAAGTTTTAGGGCAGCATCCACTTCACCTGCCTCTCACCTGCACAACGTGGCAATCTTAGCATATAAGACGCACGAAGTGCGAAAAGTGTAAGAACAGGCAAACCACGCATGTCGGTTTATCGTCAAATGTGGCGGGCTTAAGCGCTTTTGGTCTGAGAGGAAGAAGGTGAAATAACACGCCAAACAATAGCCAAAAATAGTATAAGCTACCCGTTATGCCAGAAATATCGCTTCCACTATGCCAATTCCCCATTTTACATCCCAAAGCACCCGAATAGTGTTAAGGTCATCAAGTTAAGGAGAAGCCTATTTCCGGTTGTTGAGACTCCATAGCGGCGAACACAATGTTAGGGCAGAGGTTGTACCTATCTTGACGGCAATTGATCGGCCGTCGTTCTAATCCTACAGCAACAGTACGCACCCTGCCACGTGGTCATGACGTTGCACAGATATTAATGGCAGATATTCCGAAGAGCGAGCCTCCATACGCTGTCGAGTTAATGAACACTTCTAACCGGTAAGTAAAACATGCGGGTTTCCGGAGGCACCGGCATTCGATCCCAATGCTTGCACATGTGAGGACATAAATAAACGACCGCTTGTTCAGCGGTAATGTATTTACGCCGAAGCTCTATATGGCTAGGGTTCCGTGCATTCTTGCATTCCGTGCAGCAAGCAAAAGAATGCAATGGCTCATAGTCCCGTAAGGCAGAGGCTACAATCACTCAGCAAAGTGAAGCGAACAGTGGTTAAGTTCTTTCTAAACACGCATACAGTATACAGAATAGCATGTCGAAAACTGTCGTTATCAATGGCTCATACACTCATGAGCAATGGCTCATACCACCGTGAGCCGTGGCTCATACCCCCGTAAGCAAGCAAAAAAACGCAATGACTCTGCATTCCCGTAATGCAGTCCCGTAAGGTTCATGGCTACTTACTTTGCGTGAATTAGCCGCGATGGCACTACCGCTGTGGTCGTTGTCGGTGGTTTCAATATGGACGTGGCGGTGCCGAAAACGGAGCGGTTTGCGCGTTCCGTGTTGCAGACATATCCCTTGCGATGCCACATCAACGGGCCCCAACCGACCACCCAGCGGCGTACGTGCATCGATTTTACATTATCAAAGAATGTGCTTGCAGTTGCGAGTGAAGTAATGACTGCCGATCAAGACAATAAATGAGTGTTCGTACGTTTCGTCATGATGACCACCTATCAAAGCAATTAATTAGTTTGCACCTTTGTTCAAAAATATGTATCACCTCCGTGTCGTGTGATAAACAGCTTCGCTGGTCAACCACCTTCACAGAGTGTAATGGCTCATGATTTTTGTTAATAATATTACGCTTAGTATAGCATCAATTCTGTATTCTTCTTCAATCGAAATAAACGCAGTTGCGTTAGGTTTGCCGATAAGAATTTTGTTGATATCGAAACAAAATAATCATTTGTTTAGGGAATTTAACAATTTGTTTCTACTCATTATTTATTTATTTATTTATTTATTTATTTATTTATTTATACATACATACTGCCACCCGATTGGGCTATCGAAGGCGTGCGTTTGTACATTGCATATAACAACAACACATTTTTCTGCACAAATCAACCCCAACACCGTAGGAATCATGATAATTTCGATATAAAAGAAACAGTGAGTAATAATAAACACAGCATAAATCAAGTTGACTTATACGAAAATACCTCTAGAGGAAGTGACCTAGTTTCATCTGGTAGTAAGTTCCATTTTTCAGTTGTACGAGGAAGGAAACTACACTTAAATAGGTTAGTACGTGATTTAAATGGTGCAAGGTTAAGCTTGCGGCTACCCGCAGGGGCGTCTGCGTCAGCAGGCGTTTGGTGTGTGGCGACACCACGTACCCGAGCACACGAGGGTTGGACCCTCCCGCGTGTAGCCGTGCGCGGCTTAGCCGTGTCCGGGGAAAGGGGGATCCTGGAGGTTGAGCCGATGCTGGGTGTTCGGACCTTTAAGGCCCCCCGGCGGAGGCAACACACCTCTTTGGCCTCTGCTTCACGTAGACGGCACCCCCGGACTGACCCACCCGGGGGACATCGGCAGTCGCCTTTTCCTGTCCTCCTCTCCAATCTTCGTCTTTTTCTCTCACCTTTTTCATCTTTCCTGTCCTCTCATCACTTCTCCTCACTTCCTAGTTTCCCGGCGGCAAGGGTTAACCTTGTGTAGCTAGCCAGCCTTGGTTATGCTGTATTTGGTTATAGCAGCGATGTACGGCTGGCGTTGGCAGGGTTTCTCTAGCAGGAACTCCTGTCACGTCCCCCTGTTGGGCTCCATGGTGGGTGGTCGGCATCGCTGCCGAAAACCCTATTGTACTTATGGAAAACACTTTTCCTAAACTCCCTGATCGCCCTCACAAACGAGGGCGCACCGAAGATCTCTTTCAGTTTTTCGGACGACAAGTCCAGAACTTTCCTAGATATCATGGGATTCACTCAGAAAACCCAGACAAACTAGTGCGTAACATTTCACCGTTCCTTGTTTCGAAGTCTTTAACTGAAGTTTTTGGAACAGGATATAGGGCGTCGAGAATGACAAGTGGTGATCTTCTCTTGGAGCTCCACGATAAGAAGCAGTATGAGAAACTGCCGAAACTTGTCTCATTTGGGGAGACCCAAATAACAGTAACTCCGCACCGTACCATGAATACCACCCGCGGCGTTGTCTCGGACGATGACATGCTAGAGCTCACTGAAGCTGAACTCTTGGAGGGCTTCAGTGAACAGAATGTCATAAATGTTAAGCGAATTAAGATGAGGCGAGATGGTAACGAGATCAAGACGAAACACATGATAATCACTTTCGGTTCAAGTGTCCTCCCCGAGTCCATCGAGGCCGGGTATATCAAACTTCGTGTTAGGCCATACGTGCCCAATCCTCTTAGATGCTTCAAGTGCCAAAGGTTCGGCCACAGTTCACAGAACTGTCGAGGCCGGCTGACATGTGCCATGTGCAGTGACAATGAACATTCCTCCGAAACATGCCAGAACACTCCACATTGTGTCAACTGTGATGGCGAGCATGCCGCATACTCGCAGTCCTGCCCGTCGTGGAAAAGAGAAAAGGAGATTGTGACAATCAAAGTCAAAGAAAACATATCTTTCAAAGAGGCACGTAGGCGGGTGTCATACCTGTCTAAGAGCAGCTTTGCCGATGTGGCGCGTAAGGGGGCAGCGTCACAACGGCCTCCGGCGGCTGTCCGACCCACAGGCAGTGAGTCGGCAGTTACGCCATCTGCCCCCGCGGCGGTTGCAGCTAGCGCTGCTCCGTCAACACAGCAGAGGGGACCATCGACACCGAAGGTGGGCGCAGCCGAGGCTGCCCCAACTTCCGAGGCCCCTTCCAGCGCTGGCAACGGCCAGCGCAGCCAAATCCCTCAGGGAGCCCCATCGACCTCCGGGCTGGTGGGCGCAGAGGTCTTGCCTTCCGGGGCAGGACTCTCGGAAAACCTCGCGCTCGCAAGAGCGCTTGTCCGGCGTCTCACAGGAGGCAATGGACACTACACCTGTCGTCAAGGCGCACCAAACGCCTAAGGAGGGCCGAGACTCGCTCGAACGCTCCAAAAAGGGTAGAACCCCCGTTACAGGGCCTCGAAAGAGCTCTGTAACCTAAGGCATCACCTCCGTTTCTGTAAACACAGCACCAATTTTTCTTTAAATGTGGATACACAAATCATTCAATGGAATGTCAGAGGTCTTCTTAGGAATCTCGATGATGTGCAAGAACTTATCCATAAACACAATCCGAAAGTGCTGTGTTTACAGGAAACACACTTAAAATCAAAATACACAAACTTTCTTCGACAGTATGTTACTTGTCGCAAAGATCGCGATGATGCTGTCGCATCATCGGGCGGTGTTGCAATTGTAATTCAAAAAAGCATAGCCTGTCAATGTTTACAACTACGAACTGCTCTTGAGGCAGTGGCGGTTCGAGTTGTTCTGCTCAACAAACTTATCACTATTTGCTCGATTTATATACCCTCACACTACAAACTAAGCAAACATGAATTTCAGTCCTTTAGAGATGAATTTCCAGAACCATATGTTGTCCTTGGCGATTTCAATGCACATAACTTCCTGTGGGGCGACCCTCGTATAGATGCGCGAGGACGTCTTGTTGAACAGTTCCTTTTTTCTTCTGGTGCGTGCCTGTTGAATAAGAAGGAACACACATATTACTCCCTAGCAAACAGAACCTTTTCTTCAATAGATCTTAGCATAGTTTCCCCGTCCATACTGCTCGAACTTGAATGGGAAGTTACGAACAATCCTTACGGGAGCGACCACTTCCCTATACTGATAAGAACATCTAAAGAAAACGAATATCCTCCACAAGCTCCTAGGTGGAAGATAGACACAGCCGACTGGGAGAAATTTCGAACTCTCACTAACATCTCATGGGCCGATATGTCTTCTTTAGAAATTGATGCTGCTGTGGAGTATCTTACATCATTCATAATAGATGCCGCATCAAAATGCATATCCGAAGTGAGTGGTCTGGCATGCAAGCGACGTGTACCGTGGTGGAATAGTGAATGTAGGATCGCCCGTAAGAATCGGAACAAGGCGTGGGGGTTGCTACGCGCTTCTCCCACTGCAGAGAATCTTATCAACTTTAAAAAAGTAAAGTCCCAAGGCAGGCGAATCCGCCGACAAGCCAAAAAAGAAAGTTGGCACAGGTTTTTATCGAGTATTAACTCGTTCAGAGATGAGGCCAAAGCCTGGAACAGGGTTAATAGGATTAGAGGGCGGCAAATATATCCACTTCCTCTGGTAAACACACAGGGTGATACACTGCAAAACCAGGCAGACTCACTTGGGTAATATTTAGAGAGCGTGTCAAGTTCAACAAATTATTCACAATCCTTTCTCAAATACAAACAAATAGACGAATGCAAGCCACTCATCAGAAAATGTCGCCAGATTGAACCGTACAACTGTCCTTTTAGTGCTGCCGAGTTGAGAGCTGCTTTGAGCGCATGCAAGAGCTCTGCGCCGGGATCTGATAGAATCATGTAGGAAATGCTCAAAAACTTAAACTATGACACGCAAGTTACACTAATCACACTTTTCAACACCATCTGGGATGCAGGGTACCTTCCAACCGCATGGAAGGAAGCCATTGTGGTCCCTGTTTTGAAACAAGGCAAAGACCCTTCCTCAGTGGCAAGCTACCGCCCGATAGCACTCACAAGTTGCATTTGTAAGGTGTTTGAAAAAATGATAAATCGGCGACTCATTCATTTCCTTGAACAGAGCAAAATGCTTGATCCTTATCAGTGCGGCTTCCGAGAAGGGCGCTCCAACTCTGACCATCTTGTACGTGTAGAAGCAAATATCCGGGACGAATTTGTACACAAGCAGTTTTTCTTATCCATATTCCTCGACATGGAGAAGGCCTATGACACAACGTGGCGCTACGGCATCTTGAGAGACTTGTCAGAAATGGGCATTCATGGCAATATGCTAAACATAATAAAACGCTACTTGTCCAATGGTACATTCCGGGTAAAAGTCGGCAATGTACTGTCACGTCCTTTGATACAAGAAACTGGTGTACAGCCTTCACACAGCCTTTCACGCTGAGTGTGAAGGAGCTTAGCGATGAGATGCATGTCCCTCTCCTGGAGCACCGCTTAATGCGCCCAACCAAGCTATTACCTCCTTGGGACTGGCAGGTCACAGAATGTGACGTATCATTTCTAAATGTTTCAAAGCATGCTCCAAAGGTAGAAATTCGAATGCATTTCCTAGAACTTCAGTACAAGCACTCATGCGCAGAGTTCTACACAGACGCTTCCAAGTCACATGTCGGAGTATCCTATGCAGCCGTCGGTCCTTCTTTTTCGGAATCCGATGTACTACATCCAGAAACAAGTATCTTTACGGCAGAGGCCTACGCTGTATGGTCGGCTGTAAAGCATATAAAGAAATCAAAACTCGAAAAAGCCGTTATATATACTGACTCCCTAAGTGTGGTGAAGGCCTTAATGTCACCCTACAAACATAAAAATCCTGTACTTACTGAGGTCTATTCCGACATGTGCAAAGCTTATCTATCTAACCAGCAAATCATCATATGCTGGGTACCCGGACACAGGGGAATCGAAGGTAACGTTTTGGCAGACCAGACGGCTACGTCAATTGCACTCCCTGCTGTTAATAATACTGCTGTGGTGCCTCTCACAGATCTGAAACCTTACATACGAAAGAAACTGCGAAACCACTGGCAACGCATGTGGGACGCAGAAATAAATAATAAACTACACGTTATAAAGCCACAGTTAGGTTCTTGGCCCTCCCCAACAAAATCTCGGCGAACAGATGTCCTATTCTGTCGCCTCAGAATAGGACACACATTTGGCACCCATAATTATCTGCTTACCGGAAGTGAACCCCCAATCTGTGGTACATGCGGCGAGAGGCTTACCGTCCTCCACGTGCTCCTGGAGTGTCGGGAAGCCGAAACGGAGAGAAAGAAACATTTTCCGCTTGCTTCCCAACATTACATCCCTCTACACCCGGCTATGTTTCTTGGTAAGGAACCGCTTTTTGACACCAAGGCAATCCTCAACTTTTTAAATGATGTTGTCCTGCATGTAATAAGACCATTAAACACGTAGCGCATCCTCTTTCCAGAGGATGCCGCTGTGATAAATTTTTTATGCAGCACATGCCTCTAGGCCCTTGTGTCTCAAGGGCTCTAACGAGGCAGTGGTGCTCTAGTGAATTTTAGAATCTTATATATTTTCTATTTTGCATCATTCTTCTACGATGGATTTTAATGTTCATAGTATTCGTCATTAGTCATCGCCATAATTTTACAGCATGCAGATTTTACGCACTTAACAGTGTGGGGATGCGTGACTCTCACGCCTCCCCTGAGATCTAGTTTTCCCGCATGGCTCGTCTCCTGCAGGGCGGCTTCGCCCGCCGCGTGGCCTGGCGCCCGCGGCGGTCGGGTGGTACAAGCGCGGTGCGAGAGATGGCGCGAGCGTCGCGCCGCTGCGGGGTTACTCGGGCGTCGGGAGACAAGGCGCTCGGGCTGTTGGGTTCGAGACAGGAAGCGGGACGGTCGTGCCGCACGTGCAGCGACCCTCTTGCCCGGTCGGCGCGCGACGGGGACGTATCCCGCATGCGCGCCGACCCATGCTTCTGCGAGACCGCCTCGCGTGGCCGCCCTCGAACGCGCCACGATTCGCGTGACCATACACGCGAACGACCAGGCCTTGGGATCCAGCATGGGGCGAACATATTCGCTCGCTTCCGGTCGCGGTGAGTCAGACTTCTAGATTTGTCGCGCGCCCATCGGCATGTTTTGTGGATAGCAGCTCGGCTAGCAGGCATTGATCTATGAAAGGTGCAATAAATGCCCTTGTGATTGTTTGCACTACTGTGTTGTCGTTCCTTTGTCCCAAGAGTACGGGTGTGAGAGACCCCCACATCTGGCGCCCAACGTGGGGCTCTTGGGGCATCGGACGATAGTTTTAACAGTTTGCTTCGTTCGAGACCTTTGTTTGAACCGAAGCGTAGGCCTAGCGTGAATTTTGATCGCTAGCGTCGGCGGCGTGCTTTCTTGAGCGAGGTGATGGTGGCTGTAGTGTGTTTGAACATGTCAACATGCTAAGCCTTTTCGCAAGTGTTTTTTTTTTTAATGGCATTCGTCGGTACGAGAGCCACGTGGTCTGCATCCTGGGAGAGCGAGGCTGAGCGCCCGCAGAGCAGTGGCAAGCCTGAAGCGAGCGAGTACGGAAGCCTCGTGGGTGGTCCGAATTTCTTATGTAAATAGCTTCTTCTATCTCTTTGACTCGGATGAAGTCGCGGCTCTGGGAGCCGGGTGGCCGCGGGCCACGGGTGCCACTACGGGCTGACTGGTATTGCGGCCTGGCACCGGGCGCTCCGACACCGTCTGGGACGGTGGGCGCCGTCAACTCGGATGCTTTGTGCACCGAGCGGAGTAGGACCACCTCACAGAGCTAACGTCTCCTCGCGGCTGCCTGTTTTGCGCTCATTTTGGGTGTTGTTTTTGGATGCCGGTTGTTGTCAAGGTAGCGACGCTTTAGGCCTAAGGCTTTACGAAGCTGCCTGTCGCACGTGGAGGGACACAACCTGGTGGACCGTGGCGTTGAGGTGTTGCAATTCGCTTCCCTCATTCTATTTAGCCTCGCACGATTTGAAATTACTCGTTCGACTCAAGAAAGCGAGCTTCGTTCACGTGAACTTAGCATCTGAGTAGCTGCCCGATCTTTTGCTAGCCGAGTTGAACATCGTACCACGTGGGCGATGCGCATGCATAATTCCTCTCCCTTGCACTACTTTAGTGTTTGCCGAGTGTGTTGAGTTTACGCAGCGTGATTGGAGTCACCCCTGGTTTGCCGTCACCTGCACATCGTCTGCTGCTGCCCCGGACTACGATCGAGCCACCCCGGGCGATGGTGATGCTGTGGCCAGTTCGGCGCGGCGGCTTCGGCGGCCTCCTGCATCCAGCTCACAACCCTCGGCGGCGGACAAAAGAGCCGGCGGTCACCGACAGCTACGGCGGCTCTTCCCAGCAGGGCGCGTCGGCGCGAGCGACGCTTGTTCGTACCGACTACTGCGTCGTCGTCTCCGGAGTCCTGGCCTGGCATCGTGCCGTCGAGTCTGCAAAGCTGCCGCTGTGACCGGCGGACGCCAGCGGTGCACCCAAGGACAATGTCGGCTCGCATGTTATGGACAGCGTGCGGACATTTCTTCGGCGCGACCACTGTTTAATGTTCTACCTTGTTTGCGAAGCACAGTTTGATGTTAGACCGTGTCACATGTCTCGCCGGAATATGTAGTGATTTAAGGTTGGGGGGATGTGGGGATGCGTGACTCTCACGCCTCCCCTGAGATCTAGTTTTCCCGCATGGCTCGTCTCCTGCAGGGCGGCTTCGCCCCCCGCGTGGCCTGGCGCCCGCGGCGGTCGGGTGGTACAAGCGCGGTGCGAGAGATGGCGCGAGCGTCGCGCCGCTGCGGGGTTACTCGGGCGTCGGGAGACAAGG
Organism: Dermacentor variabilis; assembly: GCF_050947875.1. Classification (NCBI taxonomy): domain Eukaryota; kingdom Metazoa; phylum Arthropoda; class Arachnida; order Ixodida; family Ixodidae; genus Dermacentor; species Dermacentor variabilis. The sequence goes on from NC_134571.1 coordinate 29,596,911, forward strand.
CGCTCGGGCTGTTGGGTTCGAGACAGGAAGCGGGACGGTCGTGCCGCACGTGCAGCGACCCTCTTGCCCGGTCGGCGCGCGGCGGGGACGTATCCCGCATGCGCGCCGACCCATGCTTCTGCGAGACCGCCTCGCGTGGCCGCCCTCGAACGCGCCACGATTCGCGTGACCATACACGCGAACGACCAGGCCTTGGGATCCAGCATGGGGCGAACATATTCGCTCGCTTCCGGTCGCGGTGAGTCAGACTTCTAGATTTGTCGCGCGCCCATCGGCATGTTTTGTGGATAGCAGCTCGGCTAGCAGGCATTGATCTATGAAAGGTGCAATAAATGCCCTTGTGATTGTTTGCACTACTGTGTTGTCGTTCCTTTGTCCCAAGAGTACGGGTGTGAGAGGAACCCACAACAGCGACTATTTTTAGGCCACTTTACAGCCAAGTCACATCTTCCATAATACATCGTTAACACTACCACTTGTCATGGCGCTCTTTGGCCAAACCTGGCCCTTGCGCCATAAAACACATCATAAACACATCATAAGCCATAAACACATCATCATCATCAAGCTTGCGGCTATTCTCCATAGGTTTAAATTTATCAGGAGACAGATAGTTGTTTAATGAGTAGCGTCGGGTGTTCATGAGATGATGCAACAAGTGCAACATTCACTATTACGCCGCTTTCACGACAGAAATTGTAGACCCAGTTCAACAAGGTGAGATGAGAGTGAGAAGTTTCAGTCACAACGGCGGTATATGAAACGGATGGCTTTCTTTTGAACTGATTTGAGGGTATTGATGCCAGATGCTTTATAAGCGTTCCAGATGGGGGCAACCATATTCTAGATGGGTACGATGAGTGATTTATGTGATAGCGATTTTGTTTCACGCGGAGCTTTTCGTAACGTACGGTTTAGATTGCCTATTTCCTTTAGTGCTTTATTGCATATGTATTTAATACGCCTTGACCATGGCATGTTAGGTGTGAAGATGAGGCCAAGGTACTTGTGTTCAGACACCCGTTCAAAGGAGGGGCCATTAAACGAATAGTAAAAAAAAAAACAAAAAAACAGAAGTATGCTTATTAAAACATAAAGCGACTGTTTTACAAATTGTATATTCATTTGCCATTTGTCGCACCACCTGCATAATTGTGTAAAAGAATCGTTAAGTGAAAGGTGGTCAACATTTGTGTTATTTACGTTATACAGCACACAGTCGTTGGCAAAAAGGCGGATTTTTGCGGGCATATAATTCGGCAAATCGTTTATGTACAAAAAGAACAAAAGTGGCCCCAGCGCAGAATTCTGGAGAACTCCGAACGTCACATTTACAACGGAAGAGTTTGAGGAATTAAACGAAACATACGAGGGACGCTTATGTAAAAAGCTAGCGATACAGTCAACTAAGAAAGAGTTATTAAGTATAGAGTGAAGCTGATGAAGAAGTTTTCAGTGTGTAACAGTGTCGAGTGCCTTGGAAAAATCTATGAAAATGGCATCTAACTGCTTTCCAGTGTCGACAGCGTGTGAAATGTCATACGAGAATTCTACGAACACAGTTATTGTTCTAAACCTGCGACGAAAACCGTGCTGGGCATCGTTCAAAATGTTATTATTTTTAAGGAACTCCATAATATGGTTAAATATTCTATGTTCAAGAAGTTTACGTGATTGAGACATTAATGAAACCGGACGATAGCTTAATCGTGACTGCTTCTTGCGGGATTTATACTTGGGACGAATTTTATTCCATCTTCCAAACTAAAGGAACTGTGGAAGTAGATAAAGACTTTTTAAAAATTACAGCCAAATATCGACTGCTCCAAGCACAATGCGTTCTTAAAGAAAGTGTTGTTAATGCCACCAGGACCACAGGATATTTTAATTGCTAGGCGCAAAATTAGATTCAGAGCACCTTCAAGAGACAAGGTAATATCGCTAATTGAATAATGTGAGTCATGAATCAATGTAGCTAAGTCGAAGTTATCAGTTGTGAGTACCAATTGAAATTATTCGTTTGTTGCGGTGGCGATAAATAATGGATAGTCGAAAGGGACATTATAACAACTGTACTTCTGAAGGCTGAGCTGGGTAAAATTGAAGCCCAAGATTTTCTAGGGTTACCTTTCATTAGGCCTTGTAATGCAACCCTTGAGTATAAGTCCTTTGATGAATTAATTTTGAGGCGAAGTTTCACCTTGCCCACGTTAAATTCGCCTATTTTAAGGGGGTCATCATTTGTTGTGTGAAAAATGAGGGAAAGTAGAATAAACAAAAGGACTGTTACGAACTGGAACGGAAATGGATAGGAGAACGACCTTGTCGCCTGAAATACAACCTTTATCTTCACATTTGAAACCATTGTCTAAGAAGCGGGGACTAACAAAAACTAACTCTAAAACTGCAGCGCCTCATATTATTATTATTATTATTATTATTATTATTATTATTATTATTATTATTGTTATTATTATTATTATTATTATTATTATTATTAGTATTATTCCCCCGCAAAAAATAATAATGCTGCAGTAGAATTCCATTGAAATGTTTCTTGGCAGAGCACAGAAAAATAACGGATGATCTGGGAGAACTTAACATACGATCACACATCCTGCAGCCCTATGAATGAGGCAAAAAACCACTTAATACAATTGAGTATGGCCCGCGAAATGCAGCCACCGAAAAAAACAGGCCAGCAGGCCTAGTAGTGAGGCACTCACATCTTTAATGCCAAAACGCGACTACCGCGGCCCCTTATATATTGCCCGCCTGGCATGGCGCGGCAGCAACACAAAACAAACAGGGCTGCCAGGGGGCGCTGCATTTTAGAACATTTAACATTGTGTCACTCCTCCCCTCTTAAGATGTATGCTACGGGGAGTACTTGACCACTGGTTTCCGAGTTCTTGTGCTACGGCGCAACTGTGGAGTGCAAGGTGCAGCCATGACATGGTTGTCCACGGCACAGTCACTTCCAGATACGCTTCCCGGCGACTGTTCCTCATGTAGCACGTCGGGTGCAGCTGGCAGATGTTTGGCTGGTTCTCTCTCAAGAAGCACATCGGGGATAGCTGGAGAATGGATGGGCGGTTGCCCCAGTTGAGGAGAAACTTCTGCTTCAACAGGACGAAGTGGCGCTGTCTGCGCAAGGCGCAAGTAGTCATTGTGTCGGCTCCATGTCGAACCGTCTTGACAAAGAACCTGGGGCGATGGTGGATTGACGTCTGAAACACTGGCAGGTACCCATGGTGCACCTGTGCGGAAGTTTCTCGCATACACGTTATCTCCTGGTTGGAGTAATGGAGCCTGCCGTGACCTTCTGTCAGCATTCAACTTCTGTTTCAGTTGTTTAAATAGCACCGATGCTTGTAGGCTAGGCCGCAGGACATCCAGAGGAGTCTTGAACATTCTCCCTATTAGGAGCTCACATAGTGGCCGACCAGTTACTTCATGTGGGGTTGTCCGATAATGAAATAAAAAATTACCGACGATTACGTTACTTCCTAATGCGAAGTTTGAGCGCAGCAAATAAGCTGTTTCACCTTTTCGATAGATTGAGGCAAAGAAATCGAGCAACACATGTATGCGCTATCACAGAATTTTTTTTTTATTTTTCACACGTATTCCTTTAACAAAGACTCCACTAACAGTTCTTGACAGTCATGAAGGAAGCTTTGTGGTCGGAGAAATAGACTGATATATGTTCGACTTGGTACACCAATGCTTGATTCTCAAAGACGAGATCTATACAAGTGCCTCGCGAGGTTGTCACAGCCGTGGGACGCGTTACGAGCGAGAGGAACGGGATGTTCTCCCGCATAAGTGTTAGGAAATTGCTGTTTGTCTTTATGTCAAGCCGCCACCGATCTGGCTCTCTGATTGCCACCGCACAGGGCGAACGGCAGCGGCAATTTCGGCTCGGGCGGTGCACATATACAGATCCGCCGCCACCGATCTGGCTCTCTGATTGCCACCGCACAGGGGTTGCATTGGAGGAGGAGCGAAGAAAGGAATTAAGTTCGAGCCGGCGCTTTGACAACCGGAGACTCGCAGGAAGAGGGGGGAGGGGGGCGGCGTGTACACCCAGCGGCAAACGATGGGGGCAGAAGCGCGCGCAGCAAGCGGACAACACGATAAAGGGAGGAGGGAAGAGATAGCAGCGACTGACTGATGCCGCTGACGCCGATAGTGAGTCAACCCCAGCTGCGGAGTTGGTTTCAGGGACAACGAATAACCGGCGCGTCGGCAACTGAAGAGCACCCTATCCGCCACACAAGAACAGGGGGGGGACCCTTTCCTCCTCTTTCTGCATGGCGGCGACGGTGTTCTATGCAGTCACGTTATCTTGACTCTCTAGCGGCGTCAGCGGCATCCAGCGGTATCAGTCGGTCGCTGCTAGCGCTGGGGGGATGAAAGGGGGGCGGAGCTGGTTACGAGGCCGACGACGACGACGCGAAACCCAGGAACGGACGCCAAAGAGCTGCGCTCTAAAACCTGGAAATCTGTGTCTTGAAGTCGCCAGAGCCAGACTTCTTGAGTTTGTTATTTACAGTGTGTACCACTCGTTCTGCTGCACCGTTGGAAGCGGGGTGATACGGTGGTACATGCATGCGGCGAATTCCGTTTCGAGTTAAGAACTCAAGGTACTGTGCACTGGTAAACGCCGGGCCATTGTCAGAAACTATTACGTCAGGGAGGCCATGCTGAGCGAATGCAATTCTCAGGGCAGAAATGATAGCTTCTGCAGATGTGGATGACACAGGAAAAACTTCTATCCACTTTGAGAAAGCATCCACGATGACTAAGAACGTGTGTCCTAGAAATGGTACCCCGAAATTAATGTGGAGCCGTGACCAGGGTCGGTGCGGAAACGGCCATGGCATCTGTGGGACCGGCTGCGCAGCCCGTTGTTGAGCCTGGCACGTAGCGAAGCTTTTCACACTGTTGGCAATGCATTGTCTATGCCTGGCCACCAGACATGGCTTCTGGCAATCATTTTGCTTTTTTCAATACCAGGGTGACTGGCGTGAATTACTCCAAGAACTTGGGCCTGCAGTGATTTGGGAATTACTACTCATGATTCCCCCAGTAGGCAGCCTTCATGGAGACTGAGTTCTGAGCGTCTTGTGCTGAAAGGGTTCCACTCTGGCCCAGCTGGAAGGCTCTCTCCTTTCAATACAGAATGCACAACATGACCCAGAACTGGATCGTTCCTGGTGGATCGTACCACCACAGCAGGGGAAAGAAGTCGAGGATAGGCCTCCTCCAACATGAAAATCTCGGCAGGGGCAGGCAGTGTGGTGCTGTCGTTAGGTAGTGGCAGTCTGCTAAGAGCATCAGCAGGGACAAGCTCTCTTCCAGGCTTGTATACCAGTGCGTACTTGTACGCAGATAGCTTGAGAGCCCACCGGACTAACCTTTGTGATGCTTGCACAGGGACAGGCTTGTTGGCACCCAGCAGTCCGAGAAGTGGCTTGTGGTCAGTGTATGCTTCAAACGGTATGCCCCACAAGTACTGGTGGAACCGCTCTACACCAAACACGAGTGCCAGGGCCTCTCTGTCAAGTTGACTGTAATTTCGTTCTGCTTTTGACAAGCTCCGTGAGGCAAAAGCAATGGGATGTTCCCGGCCATCAGCATCTTTGCGGGCCAGAACTGCACCTATGCCATAAGGTGATGCGTCACAGCTGAGGCACACAGGCGTGTCAGGGCGGAAATGTACGAGAACTGGAGCTGAGGCCACCAGGTGTTTGCAGGCTGTGAATGCATCTTGCTGGTCCTGCCCCCACTCCCATTTCTTTCCATCACAAAGAAGAGAGTGTAGGGGAGAAAGAAGTGCAGAAAGATTAGGCGAAAAACGTCGGTAAAAATTGAAAAGTCCCAAGAAACTCTGAAGTTCTTTGACGTCCTTTGGCACAGGGGCATGCAGAATGGCAGCCACCTTGTCGACGTTCGGGGAAAGGCCCTCCTTGCTGATGATGTGCCCAAGATACTCCACTTGTGGCACGAAGAAATGACACTTTTGGAGTTTCACCTTGAGGCCAGATTCTTGAAGCTTACGAAGCACAGCACGAAGGTTGTTGAAATGCTCAGCATCATTAGCACCTGTGACAAGAATGTCGTCGAAATAGACGGCCACATGTGGTAGTCCTCTCAGCAGGTTCTCCATCTCACGTTGAAATATAGCAGGAGCTGACGAGACTCCAACAGGCAAGCGGGTGTACTGAAACATCCCCATGTGTGTCGAAATTGTGACGTACTCTCAGGAGGCTTCATCAAGAACTACTTGCTGATACGCGTCACGCAAATCCAATTTGGTGAATTTCTCACCCCCTGCAAGGACAGTCCACAGGTCCTCAATCCTTGGAATTGGATATTTGTCCACTGTCGCTACTGGGTTGATGGTGACACTAAAGTCTCCACAGATTCTAATGCGCCCATCCTTTTTTACCACAGGAACAATAGGTGCAGCCCACCTGGATATTTTCACTGGAACAAGGATGCCATCTTTTCTTAATCGTTGTATTTGTTGCGTGACTCCATCTGTTAAGGCGTATGGCAGAATGCGTGGCTTTAAGAACCGAGGTGGGGCATCTGAAGGAACATGTAATGACGCTTGAGCACCTTTGTACGTACCAAGACCTTCTTCGAACACATCTACGAAGTCTTGGACTAGGTGTTTGATGTCAGAAAGGGCATGTATATTTACTTTAACATTGGAGAGGCCGATGCCCAGCTCGCGCATCCAGTTGCGTCCTAGCAGAGTAGATGAACTGTCTCCGGTCAGAAAAATGGGTAGATCCGCCTCCTTGCCATGAAACTTAAAAGGATGTCAGCCTTGCCTTCGACTTTTTTCAGTTCCCCGGAATAGCTTCGCAGAAACGCTTGCGACGGCTGCACATTAACCGAAGGCAGAAGCTGTAGGAGCCGCGACTTGGCAATGACGGAGACACTTGCCCCCGTGTCCACTTCCATGCGGAGCGGCTTGCCGCAAACGTCAACGGTGACGGTGAAAGGCGGAGGCGGTTCGGCGTAGTTAATATGCCACATGTCGCAGACTTCTGAAGGCGAAACTGCAACGGCATCTTCATCTTGTACTGTGTGCTCGCGAAGGCGGTTGCTTGACGCCTGCGAACTTCGTGCAGTAGGCGAACGCTGCTCGTGAGGACTGCTGCTTCGGGCTTGGCTGTCCTTTCGTTTCGTATTGCAGACTTTCGCCAGGTGACCCCGTTTGTGGCAGTAATTGCAGACGGTCTTCACATGCTTGCATTCGGATGCAAGGTGTCCACCCTCGCAGCGATAGCAGGTGACGGCCTCGTAGCCTGACGAGACGCGGTGGGTCAAATAGGTGCCGTTAGGGTTAGCTTGCGCAATCTCCTCGGCGTCCCTTTTCGCTGCTTCCATTGCTAGGGCTGTCTGCACGGCATCCTGGAAAGTGAGGTCCGCTTTTTCCAGCAATCTTGTTTGAATGTCTGCGTTGTTCACACCACATACAATACGGTCACGTATCATGTCTTCTAGTTCGGTACCGAAGTTGCAATGCTCTGAGAGGCTTTTCAGCGCTGCAATGAACTCGCTGATAGATTCGCCTTCCGCGCGAACTCGGGAGTTGAAACGGAAACGCTGCACGACTGCAGACGGTTTCGGGCAATAGTAGTTTCCAAGAACCAAAAGAATCTGTTGGAGCGTTTTGTCACTCGGCTTGTCGGGTTTCACCAAATTACGAAGCAACGCATACGTCTTCTGTCCGCAACAACTGATAAATACGGACGTTTTTTGTCTTCGGCGATATCATTCGCCGCGAAAAATGCTTCGAGTCGGTCCACATAGCAGGGCCAGTCATTTCCTCCGCCCTTGAATGGCTCGAGACTGCCGAAATTTGGCATGTTGAACGGGTGGTCGAACCGTGCGGGAACGTAGACTCACTTGAAACGCAGCAGGCGCGGCATACCTGGCGTTCACGGACGCGTCGCAGCAGAAACGTTCGAAGTAGGGTTAGCGTCCGGGTAGCGTCTCGCCGTTCTAATTCCGAGGAATAGGTCGCAGGATGTAACGACGCTTTCCGTAGTAGCGCCTGAAAGTCCGTAGTGTAAGTCGTTGCTGTAGTATACGAGAACGCGTTCTTCAAAAGTAGCATGGGCAGCAACTTGGACTCGTCGCGGTAGCAGCAGTACCGGTCAACAAAGGATGCGTCTCAGCAGCGGCGAAGTCCCTGGCATCCATCACAGAAGTAGAATCCGAAGTAGCAGTATCGTGGCAGCAGTAAGGCTCGGACGTATTGCGCGCAGCAGTAGAAATCCTTTTCACCTCGTCGCCAGTTGATACAATTGAGTATGGCCCGCGAAACGCAGCCACCGAAGAAAACAGGCCAGCACGCCTAGTATTGACGCACTCACATCTTTAATGCCAAAACGCGACTAGTGCGGCCCCTTATATGTTGCCCGCCAGGCATGGCGCAGCAGCAACACAAAACAAACAGGGCTGCCAGGGGGCGCTGCACTTTAGAACATTTAACCCCCCCCCCATTCTGTCAGCACTCTCACAAAAAAATTGAAGTATGAATAGAAAACCAGCAAACTACGAAAACCCGCTAAACAAACCCTGCTATCACGGCCGTCTAACGCTTTTGGAGAGAGGTCGCAGACGTGAATCACGCTCAATAAAGCTTGGGAAAACAAGAGGAAGGCGGGAGATGGAAATTCAAGACTATGAGCAAAATGAAAAGAAGGTAAAAGCGGCAGCCAATGTTTCGACAAGTGGACTTTTCTTTTTCAAGAGCACAAATGCTTTCCTCAGCATAGTATATATAGATTAGGTTCTTCTAAATGGGAAAGGGGGTAAGGCGAGTGGGTGCGGCAATGACCGAAGGTGTGTTAGTGATTAGTGGTAGTAGATACGATCAGTTTTTCCCCTTCCTTTCTTCTCCTTTTTATTTTATTTATATATTTATTCTGTTTCAGTAATTTTTTTTCACGAGCACCATTTTCTGCCGCTCCTTTTATTATCCCTTTAAGAGACACGATAGCCCACTACCACCAGTGAAGAAGGTAATAGAGGGGTACTGTGCATCCGGCCGTTGACACGCCGGCTGACACATGGCCGTGTCACCGGCCTTGTGCACATCACTTCTTTGCTTTCAATTCTACACCTTCGCTGCTAACACACTTTCGGTCGTTACCGCAGCCACCCGCCTTACCCCTCTCCCCTTTAAAAGAACCCTAGCTATATATACTGTGCCGAGGAAAGCATAGGTCGCCTTGAAAAAGACAAGTTCACTTGTCAAAATGTTGGCTCCCGCTTTTACCTTGTGCTCGTTTTGCTCATCGTCCTAAGTAAAGCTTGTAATCTTTAAATTCCGCTTGGGTCGCATTTTCGTTTCTAGCAACTTCATTTGGAGCACTCGCAGCCATTTTCCAGTTTCTGCGCAGTCATGTAGGTTTAATAACTGCGCAAGGTATTGAAGGTCACAATAGTGACTGTGAACGGGAGTGTAGGGCAACTATCTGCGCCTTCGTCCATCTTCTCTTAGTTTTCGACATCGTGAGTCTTATTGATATCGGCAATGATGTCCAACACGATCAACGGTTTTCATGTCGCATTAACAATAGGTGGCATGGACTCCTGTTCGTGTCATAGCATCCTCAAGCTACTGCAAACCTTATGAGACTCGTAGGCATTGTCCACTTGCCTCGCACATCTGCGGCACTTTCTTCAGCAGCGACATTCTGCAGCCAACTTAGTCATCGACGACGTAAGGCGCCACATCTGTAGTATGTCGTCGGAGTGTTCGGACGTAACAACCGAGATCACAAACGCGACAAACGGGGATCTAATACGCATAAATCTAGGGGTACTCAACTAGAGTGGAGTTTCAGAGCGTACGAGCCGGAAATGTAACAAGCAGTGACATATCAATGAAGTTCTTTATAGTTAATTGCAAAAAGCGGCTTCTCCGCATATATATTCTTGTTGTGAAGGAACACGCTCTACAGGTGTCTACAGACGCATACTGCGTTCACAGACACATACCTGCCAACTCTTCCTATATTTATGGGACACTTCTTAATTTCGACCAAACCTCCCTATTGTACGGTGTGGACACCGTAGTCACCGACTCAAAGACAGCCTACAGAAGCTTCCGTAGGTGGGTAATCTCGTCCACGACCCGAGCCATTCTAGCCAAGCACAAGCCTCCGGGAAGAGCCATAGAGCTCGTGTGGGTCCCGGCTCACTCGCAGGTAGCAGGCAACACCATCGCTGACTACCATACCCGAGAAATGTCAATCCGGGCCGAGCATGAGCCGGAAGAGCTACCGCACCCGGTTACCAGCTTTCGGGACATTACCCGGATGTACCGAGAGGAAAGGTGCAGACTGCCAGAACCGCACCCCAAACTCACCAGGAAACAACAGACGATCCTGCGTCGAGCGCAGGCGGGATCGCTTGCGCATCCCGTACTGATGAACCGCATGTACCCTGCGGAATACGATATGCTCTGTCCTTCTTGCAGAAGAGAAAGGGCACCCTGCCGCGCGTCTTGGCAAAGTGCACAGAACTCAAGACCCCCCTCCTCTCCTTCCCACCAACACCCCCAATCCCCAACCCCTTGAGCGATGGGAGACCTTGTTAATCAGCCCCGCTCTACCGATTCAGCTCGCACTGACGGACAGGGGCCAGGAGCTGCTGGAAACATATAGGTCCTGTAACTAGGGAACCACCCCATCTGGTGCCTGCGTGCACCACCGATTTATATCAGGTGCAGTAAATGTTGCTTCATCATCATCATCCCTAATGTACGGACACATCCATACTACTTCCACGCCGCGTAAAAAGAAAGAGACAAAATAAAAAAAAAAGAAACGTCATGGAGCACAATCTCATCGTAATTGCCATTATGCGCTAGGTAACTGCTCGAAGGGAGATATAAATATAAGTAATTTGGGTGTAGATACCTTGGGCCTAACTCTTTCGCTTCAGATGAAGACATGCGTTGAGCAGCGCACGTGAATTGAAGGTCTAATATGCGTTGCATAATGACCACCATCTTTAAATTGGTTTCGCCGCAGTACAGTTAAGTTCTGCAGTCAAGCATATTAGGAGTCGAAAGGGGCCACTGTCACGGGACCTACTACGTGTACCATAATTATACACGCGCCCACCCACTGCCTTTGGCACCGGCACGAGCGCCGAGACAGCTAATAACTGCACTGACAGCCTTTCGGAGCGGTTAATGACATTACTATGGCATAAAAAAAACTATTTTTTGTCATAGTCGTGAACGCCAAAAGAAAAGAAATTAGCAATAGCTCTTATGAGAGATTCACCTTGCGCCCTACCTTCAAGTTTTCTGCAGGTCTCAATCAAATCGGCAGCGCAATTTACACTTTCAAAAGAGCGACTGAAGGGTCTGATTTACGATTCGCACTTTAGCCAGAGAGCTGGAGCGCTAGCAGTCGATTTCGTGAGTTGCATTAGACTCGCGTGAATATAGAAAAGAGCACTGACGCCGAGTATGCGCGCGGCGAATTGAGAAAAAGAACGCCCGAAGGATGGAGCAATTAAGTGTCTTCCTCTATCTGGTGGCGTCTTCTAGAAAATTCAATTATCTATCATCGCAGTGGAGAAGACGCTGTTACAGGACAGGCAATGATGGCGCACTTGGGCAGAGAAAGAAGTCTCTCTCGAGAAACAGCTCTAAAACAGACTGGTCTTTATCCTGACACAGTTTGTTTTCCATGAGCCTTCTCTCTACACAGTGATAAAAATTGTGATATAGCTACGTAACCACAGGAAACTTCTGTAAATTCTAGTCATTGCTGCTTGTACAGCACAGATCACTGTTACAGCGACCACTCAAATTTGCGACGCTCGCTTGGCTGGGATCTTAGCTGCAAGTGGCTACGGAAGCAATGTTAGTGCACTGCACAGGTGTGTCGAAAGGGATGAGAGCTACAAACCAAAAGTTATGTGCTCCAAATCGAAGTGATTGTACCCTTACTAGAGAGCAAAATCTGGACATTCTGTGCAATAAAGTGTTCCCTTTAACAGCGGACCTCTGTGTACATCACTTCAGGAATTACTTTGACACTTCCACTTAAAGCGCCGGTGCAATTAACGTGACTTCTGATAGTTTCGGCAACTATGTTGCGTTGGCTAAAAGGGGTAAACTTAAGATTGTTGACGACTTTCTCTGCCTTGTGTTGTGAGGGTGTCCCAAATTGTTGCAGCAGAATGCAGTTTAATAACAGAACGCAATTGAAGTTTGGGAACCCACTGAAGTGATAAAATATGTCACGTAAAATTTTCACAGCCATTGAGCAGCGCTTCGTCAAGTACGTTTAGGGCTTTATGATACCCTTTATTGAAATTCGGTTGAGCTAAGCTGACAGCTGGGCGAGGTTATAAGAATTTATTGCTACGTGTTGCACTCCAAGTGGCACACAAATAAGTAAAGGAAACAAACGAAGCGCAGCGGTCGCTTTTGCTCTCTATCTGTTTTTATGTCCTGTCCGTTCGACAAATTGAAGTGTGCAAGTAGTACACCATCGGCGGAGAGTGTTCACTGCTTGACAGAACCGGAAGAGGAGAGAACCTAAAGAAGGCTGAATTCTAGATAAGTAGGCGCGATTATTAGGCAAAGTTAATCTCGCCTCAAAAATTCATAGGGATCTCTCTGTCAACTCTACATAGGAAGTAGTCTTTATCCTCTGGTCGTTGGAAGAACACTGGATCAGATAATGGTTCCGGGGTAATAAGGGACGGGTTCGGGGGCCACGTCTGTAATTGCTGCGTTTTTGTTGAGGAGCTCTTCATAATGCAACCTGTTCCATTGTAAAAACAAAGTGACCAGTCCTCATTTCCTTTGACGAAGTAGATGACTCAACGAAACAAACCTGGGAAACGAAATGGTCGATGCAAACATTTTACTATGGTTTCGCAATTTTAGTGCAGAAGTTTCTAGCACAAGTTCATTGCTTGTCAGAGAGCAAGCCTAGATACGATAAAATGTATTTGCAAAGAAAAGAAAATGATTAACTGCCACTAAAATGTTTCCAGCTGGCGCACACTTGTCTGAGAGATCAACCACCTTCCAGTGAGGCAATTTAAGTCACAGAGTTGAAGGCAGCCGACAAACCCACCGATGTAAAGAAAGCGAGAATACGTTTTCTTTAACCATGCAATTGGCAATTAAACTCACGCGGAGCTGCGTTCTCCTTAAAGCTGGTAATTACGACAGCAAAGCACTACGTCATCGTTCCGACCAGCTTACTCGAACATTTGTGCTTATGTAATAGACCGTTTACCCACAAGAACAACAAGCCAAATTAGGGCAAGGTCTCTGAGACAGCGGATTGTCGTAAAGGACTAAAAGCACACTAAGCGAGGTTCGTGGACAGGTATCACTTTCTCTAGAATATTCACTCACCTACGCTTCAGACGCGTAAGAAAAGTGACGGTAACACACTGCTTCCAGGTCCAACGGGCACGAAAAGGACTAATTCAGAAATTCATACCAAAATTGTGCCTTTCCTTGAAGCAAGTTCTTCGCCTTATCAAAAGATGAGCGATGCAAAATAAAGTGCTTCAGTTATTTTATTACGTGATGGATGAAATGCTCAACAAATTATATGGGCTGTAGCATTCCAAGCAGCTTAAAATTCGGTCGAGCTATAGCTGACAGCTGGGCGAGGTTATACCACTTTATTGTTACGTGCTGCGCTGCAAGTGGGACACAAATAAGTAAAGGAAACAAACGAAGCGCAGTGGTCGCGAGAACAAAGCAACATTCCGTTGCCGTATTCGTGATACCTTCCCCTCGCCTATTTCTGCAATGCCAAGGAATTTCCTCTACCGAAAAATAAACTCAGTGTAAGGCGTCAATACGCTGCTCGAGAGACAGGAAACATTTTGTAACAACATCAAACGGAGCAGAATGCATTTTTTATGCCATTCGTACGCTTAAAAAATGCAGGCGTGTTGATGATCAAGCCCACACTGGGCAGAACAGCATGAGGCCTTGTTCGTGTGCAGTAATAAGAAATGTTGCTACACGGGAGCTGTCCTCTGGCGCAAGCTTTGTCGGCAGGTTGAGTGCAATCTGAGCCTTACTAATCAAGTTTCGCACGAATACACTTCCTTCCACGGTCACTCGTTGCACAGTTTTGCGCGATGCAACGTTATAATATGAGGGCTTCGCTCTTGCGGCAGTGCGTCATCCACAGTAGGAGCAGATGCGTGTAGCGCGATTTTTCAATCCCTCATGTTCTGGCGGCATGTGTACCCGCTCGTCGGGCTCGGATGCGGCGCTCAAGATATGCGGATTGCGCAAGCGGTAAGACATATATATCCAGGATTCGTTGTGCAACCTGCAGCCACGCGGAGAGCGTCAATGGCCACCATTGCATCTACATCACGGCTTTCATATGAGCGGGCGAGTTGCAGCAGTAGACGATCTGAGAAAATCGTTTTTCTAGATCATGCGCGAGATGTTGTTTATGTGTAACATTAGAAAGTTCATGCCTCTATAAGGACGCCGGACTCGAATCTTATCGATTTGCAAATAAAGTTTACACTCTATCTCTGCTGGAACGAAGACTGTAGAGAAACCTGAAACATACAGAGTAAAGCGTGGGGCGTACTGTGTAGATCGCTAAATGCGGGGAATCTCATAGCATTTAAGCATATTATACGCAGGGAAGACGGACACGTCGTCAAGCAAAGGGAGAAAGCTGGGTAACGTTCCTCTGAGGTATAAATTCATTCACACAGGAGTCGAAAGTGTGGAATGTCATACGAAAGTTAAAGGGCCAAGAAATCCATCTCTTGCCTCTGGTGAGCGACCAAGGGAATACCTTAGAAGAGCAGGCATACTCACTTGTGGAGCACTGAGTGTTTGTCAAGCTCAATCCACTACTCTCACTCTTTCCTTAAGTGCAAACAAACAGAAGTCTCTAAACGATTTGTCCATAAATACCAACAAAACGAGCCATTTAACTCTACTTTTAGTATTGCCGAGTTGAAGGCTCCCTTGACTGCGTGCAAGAGCTTTTCATCATGACCCGACATAGTATTCTGTGGCATGATTAAAAACTTACACACAACTGACAGTGCTAGCACTTTTCAACACTATTTGGGCTGCCGGATACCTTCCATCAGCATGGAAAGAAGCGATTGTGGTCGCTGTTTTGAAGCAAGATAAAGACCCTAGGCGGCAAGTTACCACGCTCTGGCCTAGCGATCTGTTTTGTCCCACCTTTTTCCGTAGTCTTATTCGCGCTAGTAACGTTGTCACAACAAATGCATCAACACCAACTAGCCCACTTTCTGCGTTAGGCTACTGCCGGATAGCTCTCACAAGTTCCAACTGTAAGCTTTATGAAAAAATGATTAATCGTCGACTCATACATTTCCTTGAACTGAATAAAGTGCCTGATCCTTATCAGTGTAGCTTCAGAGAACGACGGTCCACAACTGATAATCTTGTGCGCATTGAAGGAAATATCCGCGACACATTTGCGCATAGTTTTTCTTATCGATATTCCTCGATATGGAGAACTCGTGTGACACAACGTAGCGTTACGCAATCTTGAGGGACTTGTCGGGAATGGGCATTCGTGGCAATATGCTAAGCCTAAAGGAAAACATTTTGTCGAATTGTACCTTCCGCGTCAAAATCGGCAACGTATTCTCACGTCCACTTTTACAATAAAGTGGAGTACTTCAAGGAGGCGTGCCGAACTGCACAATCTTTATCGTTAAGATGAACACGCTGCGGCCTTCAATACCAACAGCTGTATTTTATTCTGTCTGTGTAAACGAAATACAAATAGGCTTCAAATCCTGTCACCTTGCAGTGATCCAGTGACACGTACAGAAGGACTTGAACAAGGTGCCTGAGTGGGCCGACGGAAACGGATTTCAAGTTGACCCTTGCAAAAGTTATCCTGTTCTTTTTACAAGAAAGAGAGGCCTAGTTCACGATCATGGTGTAGAACTGTGTGGACAACAAATACCTGTGAAAAAAAAACACAAGTTTTAACCATCGTACTTGACTCAACGCTTACATTCATTCCACACATAAGATACTTCAAAGCGATATGTCTAAAAACAATGAACCTAAAGAAAATTCTATCTCAGACAACATGGGGCAGGAACAGAAAGTTTTGAATAAATCTTTACAAGAGCCTCATTCGATCGCGATTTGATTATGGTGATGCGGTATATCACTCTGTCACCCCGAGTGCGCTAAAGATGCTAGATCCTGTTCACCATCTAGGTATCCGCCTGGCCACCAGCGCTTTTACAACAAGCCCTATTGAAACCTTATACGTAGAATCGAATCTCCGAATCGAATCGAATCTGCAGAGATGGTACATCGGCTTCACATCTTTCCTCAAAGTGCAATCTGATCTTGAAAATCTGTGTTCTAAAATTGTTCAATATCTGACCTGTACCACACTTTTCCATAATGGACTCTCTGTGAGACAGCTTTTTTCCCCTGCACGTGAGGGAGCTTAACGTTGAAATGGATGTCCCACTCCACGAACATCGCTTAATTCCTCCAGCCAAGCTGCTACCGCCTTAGAAGTGGCAACTGATAGAATGGGATATATCTTCTGTAAAAGTTGCAAACTACGCACCACAGCTTGAACTTCGGATGTATTTCCACGAACTCCACTCGAAGTACTCTTGCTCTGAATTCTACACAGTTACACCAAAGTCGCATGCTGGCGCATCTTACGCGGCTGTTGGTTCTTTTTTCTCTGAGACAGACGTATTGAAACCTCATAAAAGTATTTTACTGTATAATCTTATGCAGCACTGTCTGCAGCTAAACACATACAGAAATTATAAGTAGAGAAGGGAAATAAGATTTACTGACTCTTTAAGTGTGCAAAAGCACTAATGGCCTTAAGAAAACACGAAAATCCTGTTTTCATTCAGCTTTACTCATACTTGTGCAATATTTACTCATCTCGTTGACATGTGATAATATGCTGGGTTCCTGAGCACAAATGCATCGAGGGTAATGTGCTAGCGGACCGAATTCCCACCTAAATTACACCGTAAAGTATTAATTCTACCGCTGCCATTCCCGCCTTATTCTCAACGCTTGTGGGAAACCGAAACAAATAATAAGCTTCACTTAATTGAGCCACTGTTAGGTTTCTGGCCCTCAGCCACGAAAACACTACGAACTGATCTCCTATTCTGTCGTCTGACAATAGGACACACGAATGGTACCCGCAATTTCCTATTGACTGGTAACGAACCTCCAACCTGTGGTAGATGTGGTCAGAGGCTCACCGTCTTTCATGTGATCGTGCAGCCTCAGAAAGCCAAAAGAGAGAGAACCAAACATTTTATTATAGCATACTGCTAATCTGTCCCTCTCCGTCCCACTATGTTTCTTCGTGAAGAACCGCTTTTTAATAACAAGTTGCCTTAGGTTTCTTGAACGATATTGCCTTGCACGCTACTATCTATAGACTAATAATTTCGTAGCGCATCATCTTCTCAGAGGATGCCGCGTGATAGTAGATTTTCTATAGCACACGCCTCCAGGTCCTTGTGTTTCAAGGACTCTGTTAAGGCAGTAGTGCTTTTTGAAAATGTTTGCGTTTGACATATTTTAGTACAACGTCAGTATTTCACAATGCATCTTTCGTGTCCATACTACACTTTATTAGTCATTGCCATAATTTTATTACATGTAGGTTTTACGCACTCTACAGCTACCGCCATTAGGCCCGTTTACAGCCCCGTGACATCCCCTGCTCTTTATTCATTGCTTCACTTCGAACTCATTGACACTAGCCCGGCGCTCTTTGGTCCTCCTTCGCAATTGAGCCACAAAACACTACATTCATCATACCGCCTTCAGTCGAGTCGCGCTCCCCCAGCATCAAAATTGTTCCACCACTGCCCATCTACAGATTGACATGCCCAGGCCTATCTGAGTGTGCACTTAAAGTCAAAATCTAAGAAAGTTGGATTAAATGCATTCGTTAGACCCGCCCCCCGCCTGATAAACGATTCGCCCACCGAGGACTAAGTGTGCGGCAGTTACGAGTCGTGGGCGAACACCTGATTTCAAAGGGACCAGTCATATTTCCTGCAGAATACGCGATACCGTAATGGGCTCTTTAATTGTCTAGAAAGTCATAACATCATAAAAGGCCTAGTAAATGCCACGTCATTCAGACATTCTAGGCCAAAAGTCAAGTTGACAGATTACGCATTCACCGATCACTCGTTCAAAAGCGATATAGCAGCCGCCGCAGTCATTGCCATGCTTTCAATACTACAAAGATCATCAGTGTAGCGTAGTCTGACTAGGACAGCTCACTGCGCGAGACAAGATGGCGGCAACTGAAGGGCAAGGCATCCCAGACACACAGATGAAACAGACCCGGCCTGCTCATGCACGTCGTATGTCACACCCGCGTAGTATCCGTCCTTCCGCTGTGGCTTAGCGTCTATGGTGTAGCGCTGCTAAGCACGAAGACGCGAGAGCAAATCCCGACCGCGGCGGCCAAATTTCGATGAGGGCGAAATGTAAAAACACCTGTGTCCCGTGCATTCTGGGCACGTGAAAGATCCACGGTGGTCAAAATTAATCCATAGCCCCCCGCTACGACCTGGGTCATAATCAAATTGTTTTTATGGCACGTAAACTCCAGGATTCAATTCAATTCAGACCCTTGTGGTATCTTCAAAGATGCCCCCGCTCCAACCGAATGTAATAATGGGCGCTCGACCTTGACTGCCTTTGTAACAAAGGTGCATGTTTGGTTTACGCAATTTAAATTTGCCCAGGCTCAGAAAACATATGCTACAATAACGGCCTTCGTATCTGAATGTTTTATCTTGTTTGATATCTGCGCATATTTAATATACACTCTGTTTGTCTGATTGTCAATAAGGCGCAACTTCATCATAACAAAGGAGGTGCGTTATTATAATTCTCTTGTGAATAGGTGAACGACCGAAGTGATAAGAGTGCCTTTGATATTGATATGACGACGCCACCAACCGAGGCTCATGCTCATGCTCGTCAGTGAAGACACTGCGTGTACTTTGTTCGTCTTCGCTTGCTTACAAAACCATGAGATAGAAATTTGCGGCCTTAAGGTGGAATCGGCGGACGTGGGAGAGGGGTGGTTGGAAATCTTTTGGAGAGGCCTTCATACTGCAGCGGACATTAAAAATTGTCTGATATGTTAACATTGACGATGCAGTGATTGTGATGATGTACATAAAATTTTAATAAACGGAAGGTGAAGTTGCGCAAACTGTTAAGTACGACGATTTGAAATAATTATTATGTTAACTTATGGCGTTGGAAAGTTTTCAGCATGTTTTAACCGTGCTCAATATGTTAAATGAAATTTTGAAGTATGCTTCTTTGCATGCTTCAAACATTTACTATGCATGAAGTGCAGAAACGTAGATTCCGTTTTGTAACTTGTTTTTGTTGCTTCACATGAGGACACTGAACAACGCCAGCGCTCAAACGGCATCCGGTATAGAGACTCCGCCATTAAATGACGTTCTTTGCTCAGGTTGCCTAGTATCTGAGGCAACCTGAGCCCCGATCGAGCCACAAATACGTGTACTATAACATCTCTGTTCGCCTTGCATACCAGTGATATTTCATGTTCTTAGCGTTTTCGGTCGACACGTTCACGTGGTTTCCGGCAGATGGTGTGCAGTGTGCAGTTCCCTACTGGCTAGTCCGTGTTGCTAGTGAAACAAAAAAGTGAGGAGATTCCACCAGAACCTGCTTACGATAAGCCTGCAAGGGACGTCCAGCAACATGGATGACTAGCCACGGCGGCGACTTCAACGTATCCACTACTTAGAGAGCCTTCGCTATCCGCAATGTTAACTACAACCTCTTAATACGGACAGGGGCATAATGCGAGTGCAACAAGGTTGGTCTTTGGGCCGCTCTTTCTTTCGCTCTCTCTCTGTCTCGGAAAGATCAGACACAAGGAGGAGCTAGTGATTCACTTGCTTCGTCGTTCATACGTGCTTGACAGGCTGCCATCAAAATTAGACATCTGCTAGAATCCACTATTTACACGTACATGCACGTTCATGTCACGTGCTTTTCTTGCAACTTTGTTTTGAGAACCTGTAAGCCTGCAACAGCACTTACCGATCAGATGAGTGCATTCAGTTCGCTACTCTGATAACAAGATAAAAAAGTGCATCTCACCCGACACTCGTTAGGTTACATTGAGGTCTATGGCTGTCGAGTCAATCTTCGTTTCCGAGGGTGACCTGACATTGGATACAAGAACATGGCCAAGAGGAGCTGTGGTAAGGGAACCTGAGAACTTGCGAGTTCTCTGCTAAGCGCTT
Organism: Dermacentor variabilis; assembly: GCF_050947875.1. NCBI lineage: Eukaryota > Metazoa > Arthropoda > Arachnida > Ixodida > Ixodidae > Dermacentor > Dermacentor variabilis. The sequence continues at coordinate 29,617,287 of NC_134571.1, forward strand.
TTCTTCGTGGCAACGGAGCCAAAAGGCCAAGGTGAGGATGCATGGCCTAGCGTATCACCAATTATCTCGAGGGGCGCCTAATGTGCCCATAGCTTTCTACTTCGTTCGATGTCAATGTGGAACACAATGTCGTGGCTCCTTTTCCCGTCATTGTCCGCATTAAGTTATTTGCAGGAGTTGGGGTGCACCAGAATGCTGACAGTGCTGAGAAGCGCCAGCGGTAACGGTTATGGTACGTCAAAAGGCACCACCACAAATATTTCTATATATTGCGACAATATTTACTATTGGGGTCCAACAGAAGCTGCCTACAATAGAACGTATATGCTTTCCTTAATTTTTTTCTTGCCTTTTCAAGTAATGTGAAATATGAACATTAGCAAGCAAGAAAGTGTGTGTGGCACGTGAAAGTATAGCGTCTTGAAAGAGCTATCTCTACATGCGGATTGCATCATCCACAGTAATAAGGATGTGTCAACGATGCAGAATTACAATGTCACATGGAGAGCTGTCTGCCAGCTTTTCCACTGCTCACCGCTCTCCCACAAACAACATATTATCCAGCTCCCAATCACATCCAACAAAGCAATACTAATGCCCAGTGCATCTGCAGCAAGGCAAGTCTCAGTCTTTGGCATTTATAAACGTTCCCACCGTGGTGAAACAAGACAGAACATGTCAACATGCAAAATTCCGGTTGACGTCGTCACCGTGATTGAGCATGTCTTCGTGCTCGGAGATATATCAATTCTTTCCGAATACCTTCAACGACATAACAGACTGGCTGTTCTGTAAAATTTTCCCATCTTCCAACCTTACAAGCAATTGAAACGGTTGTAGGAAGAATACAATATCAGACCGACAAATTTTGTTCTTACTTCCCTTTATTTAGGTAATAATCCTAAATAGCTCAGGTAAATACAATTCTGACGATCCAAGTGAGTGTCTGCAATCTCCTCAGTAATGAAGATTTATGAATGACTTCACGGATGTCACGCCTTTCACACTACCTTTATAATTTGAGTGAAATTCTCAATGAATACCTCTAAAAAGCTCGGAGTGGCAAAAGCCTAAGGAAACGAAGCTGCATATGACGAACGTTCAATTTGTGCATTCGAGATTGGGCTGGCGAGTTTCGCAGAGCAGCGTAGCTTTTTCTTCTGCAACAGCAGCAGTACGCTTGAAGCAGGGTTTGCTTCACGCGTTCATCCATCCGTCAGCCCATTCCGTCAGCATCGTTCCGACGCGCGTCGTCATGCCACCATCGTCGTCGTCGTGTCATAGTCGTTGTTGTCATATACTATTCACGCAGCCATCGTCGTACTGTCGTCACAAATAAAGCTCTAGTTCTGCAGAAGATACGCATTAGTTGTACTTCTGTGATAAAGTTCGACTGCATTTTGGCGGTACTTACACAAACGGGGCTATGAAGCCTGAAACAGCGAATAATCAGAGTTCATAATATAGACGTGGAGCGCACGTCAAGACTGACAGAATTCTGCAAATGGTACGGCTTAACCAGGGTACCTTTATAGGTAGAGTTGCTCGTGGTGAGATTAGTGCTTAATAACCATACCGTATTACCATGCGGAAGACCCCTACATCTTTTTAAATATCTTTTACTGGGTGCGTGTCTCACACGAGGCGGGCTTATGGCTACTCGTTGAGGCCTCTAACTGCCTTGAAACTGCTATGTCAAATAGCGAAACCACTGGCCACCGACTATAAACACATTTACAGTCAGCGACTGATTTTTTTTTTTGGACACAGATGGTGCCGCAGAAATGTCCGAAAAATCCGGCAGTGTAAAAAAAAAAATAGATTTCGTTGTTTGTTATGACGCCAGCATAGGGGACATTCATTTATAGAATTTTTATAAGTGTTTTGCTCACGAGGTTCTGCTTCATTCAAATAAAGTTTACCAGGCATTTAGAAGGTGGAGTGCACGGGTGCGTTTTGCGTAATATCCCTCACGCAGCCCGACATCTGCAACGAATATTCGTCAAGTACGTGCAGATACTGCGCTCGCTGCTTTGACAACGCGACATTGTCAGTTGAGGCTGCGCAGGGTAAGATCAGCTTGGAGCTTTATTGACTTGACCGCCATACGTGAGCTCATGTCATTCCATCCAGTAAGCTCATTCACGAATTTGGTAGGCGTTCCCGATTGTTGCCCGCTGATCGCCCACCTGCCCAAACTCCATTTCACGCACGCGGCCGCCAGTCCAGACCGTACGCGCACGTGATTTATCGGCTGACCACAGATGTGGTCTATGGTGCACACACTTTAAGGCCAATGGCTTGTTACCCACCACATCCTCTACGGCTTAACCTGCACTGCTTCTTCGGAATCAGCGACCGAAATTCCGGAACTTGCAGTCCTTCGATTTTTTCGATTTGACGCCGAGTGCTGGATACGGCGGTGATAGCGACTGCATCGTCAGTAGGACAACTATGACCATCTGGTAGCGGCTTTCAGAAATTAACTGTATAGCACGCGGTAATGTGCTTGCTTGACTCTTCATTAAACTTATTTTCCAAATTTCCGCACTCCTAACTGGGGGGTGTAGGCCTAGCGCACACAATGGCGGGTCTCACAAGAGTAAAGACTCTATACAATAATATACAAAAAATACTCATCTGCTTTTCCCATACCATTTAGGACATGCGCTCGCTTCGGAAGATCCTCGCTCTTGGCTCGCTAATAAGCATAGTGCCAATCGCAGGCCTTTGCGGTTCTGCCTCTCCATGAGCATTTACTGTGGAGGTCATCATCATCAGCCTGGTTACGCCCATTGCAGGGCAAAGGCCTCTCCCATACTTCTCCAACTACCCCGGTCATGTACTAATTGCGACCATGTTGGCCCTGCAAACTTCTTAATCTCATCCGCGCACCTAACTTTCTGCCGCCCCCTGCTACGCTTCCCTTCCCTTGGAATCCAGTCCGTAACCCTTAATGACCATCGGTTATCTTCCCTCCTCATTATATGTCCTGCCCATGCCCATTTCTTTTTCTTGATTTCAACTAAGATGTCATCAACCCGTGTTTGTTCCCTCACCCAATCTGCTCTTTTCTTATCCCTTAACGTTACACCCATCATTCTTCTTTCCATAGCTCGTTGCGTCGTCCTCAATTTAAGCAGAACCCGTTGCGTCGTTCTCAATTTAAGCAGAACCAATTTCAGCAGAACCCTTAAGCAGAACCCTGCCCCATACTTGAGTACTGGTAAGACACAGCTGTTATACACTTTTCTCTTGAGGGATAGTGGCAACTTGCTGCTCATGATTTGAAAACGCCTGCCAAACGCACCCCAGCCCATTCTTATTCTTCTCGTTAGTTCAGTCTCATGATCCGGATCCGTGGTCACTACCTGCCCTAAGTAGATGTATTCCCCTACCACTTCCAGTGCCTCGCTACCTATCGTAAACTGCTGTTCTCTTCCAAGACTGTTAAACATTAATTTAGTTTCCTGCAGATTAATTTTGAGACCCACCCTTCTGCTTTGCCTCTCCAGTTCAGTGAGCATGCATTGCAATTGGTCTCCTGAGTTGCTAAGCAAGGCAATATCATCAGCGAATCGCAAGTTGTTAAGGTATTCTCCATCAACTTTTATCCCCAATTCTCCCACTCCAGATTCATGGAAATTCGTGCGAGTGGTACTGCACATTGTGATTACTTGCGTTTTAATCAAAATACACATAGGTGCACCCGGCCACAAAATATTACGAACCATAAAATCTCAGAAAAAGCTGAAAATCTCCACAACTTCACAACGCAGCCTGGTATTTGCATTTCACGGCTCGACTAGAATATGCTAGCAGCATTGCTGTATACAGCTTTACAGGCTACTGCTACAGTCTACTCGGGAATTAAATGCTTCCTGAAATCCCATGGTCCGTAAACTTTTGTGGCTGAGGCCTACTAGAGAGAACTTAAATATAAGCGAATAGATGATGATACCTATTGTCGGACTTTATCGGTTACGTCCATGACAGCAAGGGATTGCAAGAATTAGAAGTGACAGAATGGTGTTATTTCGAAAAGTATTTGCTTACTGGAGGGACACCACTAGCCAAATCCGTGACCTTTCGTTTGTTTTTATATAAGAGCGCGACAAAGGAAACTCTGTCGTTTAGTCCAAACGCTCGCTGCACAAGATAGTGTCTGAAAAGGTTGAAGGCTCAGAGACTTGCACAGAAAATGTGAGTAGCAGAAACACACACACACACACACACACACACACACACACACACACACACACACACACACACACACACACACACACACACACACACACACACACACACACACACACACACACACACACACACACACACACACACACACACACACACACACACACACACACACACACACACACACACACACACACACACACACATGGTAGTGCATCGCACGTGTAATGGAAAGACGTTGGATCGTTCCCCACCTGTGGTTGTTTTTCATCCATTTTCATTTACGTTAATTTATAATTTATTTAATTCAATTAGTAAGTCAATTATTTCCCCTGTATTGTCCTTGGTGTCATTGTTTGTTAGCTTCTTCAAATATTTATATATATGCACTGCGCGAAAACTAAATTTGAACACAAACAGAATTTTCTTTTGTCTGAAAGGAACATGAAGATTTGGGAAGGGAGGTAGGCAAACTACGAGGTTACGTTTTGCGCCTGAGCGTGGTATTCGTTGCGCCTTTAGCTGCCGCGGTGTCATAGGACGAAATTGATCGGCTCCCACACAGTTCATCCCACGTGGAACGTTGCGATGGCTTGCAACTTAGTACAACTGCTTCGCCAACCTAGGGCACCCCCGATTCAACGGGTTCCTACCGAGTGCTCACTCACATTGGCACGATGTGGAACACGCTATAGACGGAAGCCAGAGCAAGCGTGCACGACCGGTGCGTGCAGCCACTCGCCAGACCAAACGGAGGCTGGCAGAGGAGACGCGTCAGGGCCTCTGCTACTGCAAACAAACAAAGCGCGCAGGCGCTGAGGCAGCCGCCCGCTACCACCACGCATGCCACCGCGGCGGACGCCACTCGAACAACGGAAGCTGCAGGATTAATGGACCGGAACTCCACCACATCTCGGTCGCGCTCCGAGGTCGAACGTGAGAGCACCTCCAGGCGCTCTCGCAACATAAAAGGTAGTAAGACTCCAAGACCAGAAGGTTTCAGAAAGTGGAAAGCCAGAACGAACTAACAAAAGTGCAGGTATGCAGGACTTCGTCTTCTTTATTTGATTTCCTTTGTATTACTTTTTTCTTAGATCGCGATTACTCCCTGTTGACGTTGTTTTGAGTGTGTAACCTTGATGACCTGTTCATTTATTCTCGATGCCTGCTGCTCATGTAATATTTGACAATACATTGCCACCGACGGAGGTTGAAAGAGCGCTATATACATTGTGACCATTTTTAAGCTTCATGGAACTTTTACAAATAGCCTGTTGCAGATAACATAATTCTAGTCCTTCTGCTGGATAACTGAGAGAGGTGCACATCATTTGCACGAGAAATAGAAACATACATTCAACTAATTTACAAAAGTACACTAAATATATTTTGAATTATTTACTTTAAGGCACGTATTGCAAGTTGGGAATTGTGCGGGTGAGTTTGCAAGATGTATCCCCTTCGAATGAATTTTCAGAATGACGCCAGTTTGGAGATATGTACCATCAAATTTACCGTAAAAATGCACTGTTGTTCCTCTTACTTTCTTGACAAAACGCTCTTTTATGCATCGATGCACATAAGTAAGTGTAAGTAAGTGTAAGTGTAAGTAAATACATAAGCCTATGTATTTCCCACACTTTGGTAACGAATATCTCAAAACTTGCGTCATCCTGGAAATTCAGTTCAAGTGGATAGGTCTTGCCAGCTCACGGGCTTCAAACTTTAAATTGCAATATGTGTCGTAAAAGTGATTAACTAAGACATTAATTATTAAATTTGTGTTATATGTTGGATATGTGTTTCGATTTCTCGTGCTAGTAATCTTTGCCTATTCGAATGATCCAGCTCAAGGACAAGAATCTTGCTTTGCGCCGCAGGCGATCCTTAAAGATATGCTAAAGCTTAAAAATGATCACCCGTATATTTACACGTATACACATAGCGCTTGCTGCTGTCGTCTTCTCGTACGAAACAAAGCAAATATGCACCTGCAAAAGTAAACTGCGCATCCGCAGTCACCATCCTATGTGCGAATGCATGTCAGTAGCAAGCACACACAGTGAAGGCTGCAAAATACCGCTGAGGTATTTGCATCCTTCACATTTGGGTACGGCTGAGCTAGCAGCGCAAAGATCTTGCTGACAAAGTTTGTTTTTAAAGAAGGCCGGCGCCAGCAAAGCCGCAGTCAGGCACTGTCATTCACAATGCAGCAGACGAATAGCCGATGAGTGAACAGGGCGCGCGCATAGGAACTCCGCGTGAGAAACATGCGTGTCAAAGAGACAGTGTGACAGGATAAACATGGTTGCGCGAATCTTGTAAACAAACATACGGGCAATATCTGTCTAGTATTGTAAGCGAAAGAAGGCTGTTTCATTCCGCGTCAGGAAACTGCGGAGGAACAACAAATATTAGTCTGAATCGAACGCATTTATATTGCTGATACTAAAGTTGGCTGTGACATCAAGTATAGCCCATGCTTGAAATGCGTCCCTGTCGAGCCTGGCCCAGCAGTATCCCATCACTTTTGGGATTGCTAACCTCTGAGTGCAGCCGCTGGCCGCGCACTGTTTTGAATCATAAGCGCCCACCCGAGAGTTTATCGAAGCGGCCCGTTCCCGGAGCCTGCTCCTGAAAAACTGTCATAATTATCTTTTCGTATGTTATTCTTTATTTATTCTATAAACTATATGAGAAGAAATGCTGGTGCCTGTACGTGGTACTGGCTACTCCTCTTTCCTGAGATGATAATTGTGCTGTTGGCGGTGATAATATTAGAAGCACTGATTAAATATACGGACGTTATTTTAAAAGTACGCTTGCAAGACTAATATTCCTGGAAGTTCACAGACAAAAAGTATTCTTGGGAATGTGCAAATTGAGGTGACTCTTGCAAGTTGAGGTGCAATTGAAGAGGCAATTGAAGTGGAAATTGAGGTGGCTATTGAGCGCCTCGGTCCAAACAGAGCACACGCGAACACGGACACAAGAACACAACGTAACAAGTAAATGTGCGATTCCGGAAAAACTAGAACAAAAAGAGCAAGATCAACGAGAAGAGCAATAAGAAAAACGACATTACATGAGCCACAATCAGATTTCGTAACTTTTTTGATATTCATAGTTCCTCCAGAAACCATATAAAGCCGCGTGCAGCCATGCCTTGTATATTTTCTAATGCCCGCGGCTCCAACATTGTTCGCTTATGATAGTGGCCGCGTGTCTAAAAAAAATTGCCAAAAGCCTCTCACAAAGACAGTATAATATATTTTTTTTTACAATGTAAAACATACTGCTATATTTCTTCATCAGCCTGTTCACAAAATCATGAATCGCTGTCAGCTTTTCCTGTTTTTTGCAAGCCTTAGCATTTGCTGCGAAGTCTTTGAATTGGTGTCTCAACAAAGAGGCTAGTTTGATTCGGTGTACTAAATTGCATGCGGGAGCCTGTATCACATGACCGCACTTATAATATATATATATATGTAGAGTGTCCCAGCTAACGTAAGCCAAGCTGTTCAACGAAAAGAAATCTTTGAGAAACACGGTGCAATGAAATAGTTTCGAATCTTCGGTGTTCGGTCCACAGAGGTCTAAAGATCGAACACTGTAGGTCTTATAATTGCAACTTGCACCATCTTTCTTTAATTTTCATTTTTTCGTTGAAGATTTTGCCTAACGTTAGCTGGGAAACACGGTATATTGTTTAGGAAACAACGAGTATCACTCGGTGTTAAAGGTAGTGTAGCGACAACATATTATTTTGGGGAGCCGCATGAGTCACGTCATTAGAAATGACATTCAGCGCGCTTTCGCAGGGTCTTGGGGTCCACTGCAATATTATGTTGTTGTCGTCTTATTATCCTAACTTATTTCTTTTTATTTCCCCGCAGCACCAAAGCCCCAGAAACGTGCAGTTATCCCTGTTTTGCATCACATGTATTTTTCCCACGTTTGATAATTTTCTTATTTCGTCAAACCATCCTTCCCCCTGTTTTCCCCAAATGTGTTTTTCCCCGTTGGCACCGACACTTCTACTTTTTAAAACACCGTTTATGTGTTCTGCGCCTTACAAATTGTTTCAATTTGTTACGTCTGCTTTTTCTTTGTCCACATCTTTGTTTTCGGCCCTGTCTTACACTCACCATTCAATATCGACAGGCGCACTTATCTTTTACCGGTGACCATTTTTAACTGGCAACAAATGTTAGAAGTACCCACGCGCAGCCTCTCGCGAGCTCCCGATTAGCGGGGCCGTCGCGCCGCATTTCGCTCCATTTTCAACGTGCCGCACGAAACAGATTGTCCGCGCCAACCGATATATCGTGAAATGTAAACACGCATAGAGCTGCGCTCAAATTTCTCATTAGGGAGCATCATAATCGTCTGAATTTTTTGTTCACCATCACTACCACGTGAAAATATGAGCTACACCTTACCTGTTTGCTCTTAAATCCAGCTGGCATATTTCTTTCCCTTAACCTAATGGCTACCACTTTCCGTTTCATGCGTGTGCTTCTTGTTATTTTCAATGAACCGTTTGCCGTTAGAACCACTTCGAAGAGAGAGTGTGGGTAGTTTGTATTATGAAAACGAAAAGTAGCTTAAAATTCCTGGCTATAAATTTTCTTTGACTGGTTCCTACAAACAAGAGAGACCCCTTCAGACTTTTTCTTTTCTTTTCTTTCACTTCCATACTTGAAAAGGCAGCAGCTCAAAAACAAATAAACAAATAAAGACACTAACAAAGACGAAATGACAAGGACGAGCGCTCGTACTCACTGTCTGAATCAAACTTCGGTTGGGGCTAGTTGGTACATGGTATTTGTCGTCTCATCTCTCGTCGCCTCGTCGCCGTCCGTGTCTTTCTTGCGCTGCCGTCTTTTCAAATGTCTACCAACGCGTCCAATTCGCGACACTTCCATACTTACCCTGGTTATTGCAGTGGTATGCCCGGCTTTGCTAAGGGAGGTTCAACAAGCACTTGTGGGCTGTGGATGGTTGTTTGCGTTAAGCGGGAACGCAGAAACTCAATGTCGCACTGTTGCAAGACGTCAACAGGGCAAACATTAAGTAATGGTGTTTGTATTCCGGTTCTTCTTTGGCTTACTTGCTTGTTTGGATTCCTACTTTATGAACTGCAAAGTAAAAAGAGAGTACGGTAGCAACAGTAGAAAGTGCGGGCTTTTACGACTCATAATGCGTATAATACACTAACTGTGGAAAAGAAAGTAGGATATTATCACTATGATAAAAAAAAGATGGTTGGAATTATACATGTCCTATAGCAAAACGGAGTAGCCTTGCATTGTCAAAGCGGTATTTATTTCTTTTGCCCTTTGTGTTGTTTTTTCGCCCCACTTTTTATTTACATTTTTTTTCTAATAGTTGCAGTGCGCTGCATGGCGCTTATGTGCTCAACTTTTTATTTCGAACCATTATTCGGCTCGTACCACGGGTTCTTTTGGTAGGGCGCCCAAGTATTCATGCTCAATCACAGCCTCCATAAGAACAAAAGAAATTGCGTGGCCGATGAGGGCTTTGGACCTCGGACTCCTAGCCATATGCTATACCCATTACAACACAGAGACATCTTTTTCTTTCATCATTAGCCGTCTGCTCTTTATTATGCAAGTTGTTAAAGTGATTGAATGAATGAATTAATTCTGGGGTTTTACGTACCACGATCTGATTATGAGTTACGCCGTAGTGGTGGACCCCGGATTAATTTTGACCACGTGAGGTTATTTAACGTGCACCTAAATCCATGTACACGGGTGCTTAGATTCTGTAACCTTAATGGCCCATCGGTTATCTAACCTACGCGTTACGTGGCCTGCCCAGCCCCATTTTTGTCTCTAATTTCGGTTAGAATAACGACTATCCCCATTTGCTCTCTGATCCACACCTCTCTATTGCGGTCTCATGACATTCTTCGTTCGATCGCTCTTTGCGCGGTCCTCAACTTGTTCTAAAGCTTCTTTATCAACCTCCAAGTTTCTGACCCATATGTTAGCACCGGTTAGCATTGCTTATACACATTTCATTTTGAATGATAGTGGTAAGCTTCCAGTTATATATGTATATATATGGCTGAGGAGATCACGCTGGCCCCGGTAGTAAAATGCAGAGAATTAAAGAGTATGACGTATGTTGAATAAGCACAGTATACTGCACTGACGACTATATATATATATATATATATATATATATATATATATATATATATATATATATATATATATATATATATATATATATATATATATATATAGCCGTTAGGACAGGCCTAGCCGTTAGGACTGGCCATGATACAATCTTCCAGAACACACCATAGTGGTTGTAAAGAACATTTTCCGGGTTCTGATTGCTGGTTGCTGGCTTGGAGAATTCGATTGTACGAGACATCGTGTAAGCAAGCTCCGGATATTGTGCAAACACGTAGCCTGAGGCGGCAGGGGATGAACGTAAGCACGGACGTCAGCTCCAACATTCACATGCCGTCATCGTCATGCTGCCGTCGGCATGTTGTAGCTGTGGCTCCTATTATTGACATTGTGACCGTTCCTTCGTTGTCATACCCGTCTTCATTCTTCGGCCATATTTAATCTGTCGTCGTCACTGGGTGGTCATATGGTCATCGCACCATCATCATCGACCTGTCGCCGTCACCCCGTCATCATCATTTAATCATTGTTCCATCTTCGTCATTGTATCGACGTCGTGTCGTTGTCGTCATGCCGTTCTGTTGATTTCGCGGTTGTCCTTCAGTCGCGGTGCTTTCATTCTCGTCACTCCATCGTCGTCATGACTTCGTCGTCATTACGTCGTCATTCCAGCATCCTCAAGCCATTGGCGCCATATCATCGTCTTCATACCGTCGTTGTGTTCTAGCTTAGTCATCCCCTTGGTTTCTTACAATTGTTATTCCAGCGTGGTTATATCATTGTCGCCATGTCGCCGTTTTCACGTCATCGTTGTACCTTCGTCTTCATTGCAGCACCGTCATTCCATTGTTGTCGTGCTGTCGTCATCGTCATGCCATCGACATCATTCCAGCATCATCGTATCATTGTCGTCGTGCCGTTCTTCCTAATTCGTCGCCATCACGCCATCGTCACTCCGGCGTCATCATTACATTGTCGTCATGCTATAATCGTTATACCGTAGCCGTCATTCCTTCATATCATCGTCGTGATTTTGTCGCCATTCCGTCGTCATCATTCATGGAATGCGCATGATCAAGCGCCACAAGTTAGCCAGGAGTTTCCAGTTAAAAGTGTTCAAGTTAGTCGTGTGTTCTATGCTTGGAAACGGTCGCTAAGGAAGAACACCGTTGTTCGCAGGATCCAAAGAAAGCTTCTCTTAAACTGATTTTCACAGAGAGTGCGATACGCATATTTTAAAGCGAAGGTTGCTTTGCAAACCCTCCCAGGCTTTCCTGGGCTGCTGGCTGAGGCAAGATAATTTATTTCGACATTAGGACTATAGCATGCAGGAGACAAAATGCAAGAAAGCCGTACAACCAAAAAAAGAGCGTGAGAACGCTTAGTAACGAGGAGGACAAAAAATGGCTATTTTAATAACTCTCATACGATGGCACTGCACTTAAGGACTTGGATATGAATGTAGTCTTGCGGAATATACTTCGGTTATATAAAAGTTATATAAAGGTACCCACGAACTGGCTTCTATAAAGCTAGTTTGCTGGTCATGCATGTCCAGCTGTGATCTGCGTAAGAAAAAAAACAATAAATTCGTATATAAAACCTGTACACATAATTTTGACTCACAGGTGTCTCTAAAGCCTACCATTTTCTTAATGCAATGACAAATTATATTGAAGGAATTGTTTGATTTACTTTATTTTCTCTCATTTAATCACTCAGTGCGTACCACTGCGTTCTTGACCACTCTTACGGAGTGGGCATGTCCGACTACGTATGATTTTTATATGAAATATGAATGTACAATTTCTAAAGCACACCAATTTGTTATTAGAATGATTTATTATATTTTACAATTATATCATTTACATGACGTTCTTTCATTTAGCCATTTGGCATATGCCTGTGGAGGTGTGGCCATCCTAGGACAATGATCCAGAATGGTTTGTCCCAGTATAACAAAAGAAGTGGAGAATTCCGAAATGTTCCTTCATACATGCCTTACCATATACTTTTCATAACAAAAATCTACGCATCACTGTTAGCAGTAAAGCAATTATTTACCGCTTTACGTAAGCTTCGCTTCACTTAGATTCAAACATTTTCGTCTGGTCTGCATACATTTTTTCTTCGAAACTTTGATACTGCATGTTGTTTTTCTATCTATATTTCTCCTGACACCTACGTCATGTCTGCCGACCTTATAAAGCTTTCTTGTCGGCGCCGGCAATGCGGGGGGAAGACAAAAAAAAAAGAACAGGAAGTTCGCCATCGCGCATAACCTTTGCCGCAAGCGTTCACCATTAAAGATTAGGGCTGCATAAGCTGCAATTTCCGGGAAGCGGCAACTGTGGCATGCAATGCAGAGAGTGACGTGTCTACATTCTGATATATAAAGTAACAACCTGCCTAGCAACTGGTTTCATGTGTATTCTGATAGCGCCAAGGAAAGGTCATGTTTAGTTCGGACTCCCGAAGGGCAGCGCAAACACGATGAGCGGCGACGGCAACAGCAACGTCAATATGCCCGACGGCGTTGTGCTCAGGGTAAGTAGGACGCAGCGGTTCCTGCCCAAAACAAGCCACGCACAGTTAGGACGCCTGAAAAGCAGCCGCTAATGCGATGAGTGACGAAGGGAACAGCAACATCAATATGCACAACGGCGTCGGGATCAGGCTCGACAGGACCCAGTTGAAGGCTACGTCGCATTGATCTATCGAAGTCGGCGATACCATAGCTTCGCTGGTAAATCACCCTCACAACGTGGATTGGAGCCCTTTCTACAGCAAAGCTGTGTATACATCTACCCTCCGGCGGTGGGTGATGTCCGTCTGTCTACGCGTCGCGTCGACACGAAAAAAAATTTCGTCCCCAGTTCATTTGCGAATGCTCAATAGCTCTCAGTGTAATATAGGTATCTTGGAAAAAATTGCACTGAAATTGGCCGCTAAGACGACTCTATCATTACGCTTAGTTTCATTTACTTGTCATAATTAGTTCGTAAACAGTAATCTTGTAAACGTTACAGAATTGCCGTCTGCTGTCAATACATGGCCCTCTACGGAGGGAGCACGGTTACAGAAAACGGCGGTAACTCTTGTTTTATAAAAATTGTTCAAAAAGATAAGTTACACTTAGCCGCTAAGATGACCCCAACATTAGGTCGAGTTCCATCTGCTTTTCATAAATACGTAGTTCACAATGAAGTTGTAAATATTGTGGAATTCCCATCTGCTGTCAATACCTGGCCTTCTGCGAGAGGGAAACGAACAGCCCAATGGTTGTCCACTAGAATAAAATACTAGTTCTTCCATGTTTCATTCAGCTAATTAACTAAGAAGTATGCTCAATTGCAAATAAGAAACAAATGTTTTGTTTCGTGCACTCGTTTGACTGCGTCCCGGCCAACGCATATCGTCGCTCGCGTCGAGGCTCTGTTTAACGCCCACCTGCGTCCTATACACACTGTTACCACCAGTGGACGTTGTGTGTTATGGTAACGTCATAGTCGCCTAGGCGACCTTGTCGGCAGTTTCCACGCAGCTCTGGTATGTGCCGGACGTGTGGTGAGCGTAGTACATATATAAGCATAGATGCGTCGACGGAAATATAACGCACCACAGCTTCGCTGCTCGTCCTTCTTCGCAGGGTCGAAGAACTGATAAGTTTCTTGTCTCTCATCCCACCCCCCTTTATTTTTTTGTCTTGTGAAGGCCCTGCATCTTGTCGGGTTTCAATAATCTTTATTTGTTCTGCTACTTTTCTTTAATCGGCTATGCATGTCTACGACGTGCTTTTAGTTTTTGGTCTCATGCCGAGTCCCTGAAATGCCCGGAAAGATTTCGTGCCGACGCCCCGAAATCTTAGGAAAAATAAGAAGTCCGTATGCCTGACGTATAAGGCTGTTCGCTGCTAGTGCGCTTAATCCACGTTTATTGGAAGTAATTCTTGCAATACTGTCTACGAAAGTGACCTCGCTAAAGGTCAGCCAATTAAAACAATTTGTCTGCGAGAACGTGCGCTTGCTTAGAACACTTTTTGTTCCGGCATTTTTCTGTTTTCTTGAAGGGCTTAATCTGCAGGCTTGTTTCGCAGCTGTTATTCTATCAGAAGCGAAACTTTCCTTCAAGATTACTGTTCATGATCCACTGGGCAATGCTGGGCATTCAGGATCGAAAGTGCTCAGGAGATCGCAAAGAAGCCGTTGTGTTAATTAAACGCGTATTTTATTATCAGGTTAATGTACGGGCTAATAGGAGAACTTAGGATAGGTTCATACAGAGACATATTGCGACAAGAAGCGATGAGAGTAATCCTACCTTGGTTTTCATGTTGTTTAACGTGACTGAGTCGTCCGAGTGAGCTTAATGCAGCAGTGAAATAAGATATTTCCAGCCGATAGATTCTACAGGCAGTGCACTTGAAGAGGCAAAACTTCTCGGCTGTTTTGGGCCGGGAACAGCTGGAAAAACATGGACGGAGGTGAGTACGTTTCTTTCTCATTATTCGCAGTCATGCCGTACTAGAGAACCACAGCATAATACCCTCAAGAAACACTCTTGTCGTCTTTCTCATGCACGGCTGTTTTTCGGTAAAAATATAAGTAATAACCTAAATGATGTAATGAATATTGAGCCGGGATCTAACTTTAATGCCATCGGTCACAGCTTGTGTTTGAGACCAAGGCCAGAAATTTTCGCACGAACATGCATGCTACATGCCCTCGCTTCACCAGCTTGTCCTTGTTATAAATCATCCAGAACAACTGGTAGATTTGCCGGTGTGAGTTTACTGGGTGCCTTCGCACCAACAGCCATAGTGGGAGTAGAATACAGCGTCAGGCTTCGAAGTTTCAGGTTGCCAATTTAACCCTCTCCGTCACCAAATCGTAAATCAGAATCTGTAGTAAGGCTTGAAGCGGATCTATTTGTATAACATTTTACCGGAAATAAATCAATATGTCCCTGTTCTGTTATTACTGTTTTGCGTATCGACGTCTACAGCCAAAGATGGTAGCTTGCAAAACCAATAGCTTTCGTATCACGCTGTCCCACAGAAAGGAACAAGCTGTCGTACATCCCCGCAATGCTAAGCCCACACGAAGGTTTCATAAAAGTAAACTTGTAGCGATGCAGCTTAACTGTGTGACCAGAGACATTGCTTTTTTATGTTATAGTAAAAGTACCGTTTAGTTGTGACAGTGGTTGTTGGCTGGGATAGTTCTTGTAGCAGCCGAATATGATTAGGCAATATTTCTATTCCCCACTAAATAACTTCTGGAAGAAATCAGTGGAAAAGCTGATACCTAAAGTTGTGGTAAACTTGTCGTGTTTCCAAGGGCACATTCAGCGGCATTCTCGACCTAAGTAAAAGAACAACAGCGAAAGCAGCATCTGTAGTGAGCTTTCGAAAACCGTTGCTTGTAACATACATATACATATATATATATATATATATATATATATATATATATATATATATATATATATATATATATATATATATATATATATATATATATATATATATATATCCGGTGATTTGCTGTAGAACAGTGCTAGTGTTTTGCCTAGCTGTTTCTCCACTTTCGGCTTTTCAGAGCTGCGATCGTTTTCTCCTTGCTTTTGTTGTCTCAAAGCAACCTTTCCACATAGCCCGATGATATTAAAATTTATCGTTTTTTCCTATCTGAAAATAGGTTATCACAAAAACAGCACACACAACTCTCTCTTTGTGAGTAGAAATCGAGTTACGCCATTCTGCTCGATCGAAGATTTACAACCACCTGGGGCACGAGTTCAAGCCTTTGCTTCTCCTGTTGAATAACTTGTCCCATTTTCTCCTCAACATATATATGTATATGTTGAGGAGAAAACACACACAGACACACACACACACACACACATATATATATATATATATATATATATATATATATATTCTTACGATCTGTCTAATACGCTTCGAGCTGAGTGTGATGGGCAACAGTCGATTGAGGACTGCGTCTTCTGTAAGTTAGCTGTTAGTGTAGAAGTGTGCTCTTCCTATTTCCCACTTATCGCGAATTCCAGGCTCGGGAAGGAGAATGTGGCTATGTGGCTGACTAACAAGAAGTTGTTTCGTCTAGCCATTCCGGAATTACGAAGCGTAGGACAGACAAAGGAGTACGTAAATTTATAGGTGTCGCAGTGGCGCACTTCGTAAATGACTTTAACTTGGTTTAAAGGGAATCTAAAGTGAAAAATAATTTGCGCTGTATTAGTAAATTGTGAGTGAGTATATTATTTGGAAGACATCGAAAATGTCAATATTTGGTCGCTGGCTTGACCATAAGCAATAGAGTGTTCAATGATCAGCGCATGATAACACGAGAGGTGATATAAAAACGCTCTGGTAATAGAGTGCCTTTCGTGAACTTGCTTAAACAGACAATATGGGACATAGAAAATAGCAACAAAACAGCACGTTCTGCCCTACCCGCCGTGGTGGCATAGTGGCTATGGTGTTGCGCTGCTAAGCACCAGGTCATGTGTTCAAATGCTGGCCATGGCGGCAGCATTTCTATGGGGGCGAAATGCAACAACGCCCGTGTACCTTGCATCGTGTGCACGTTAAAGAAGCCCATGTGATCAAAATTATTCCCAAGCTCCCCACTACGGCGTGCCTGATAATTATATCATGATTTTGGCAAGTCAAATCTCAGGATTTAATTTTTCATGAATTTTCTTCTACTATACGCAAGTCGATCGGTCGAATTGATTGAACGATACAAAATAAATATATAAACACACAAGAACATACTAAGTATTTAAATAGATACTGCATAACTTTCAGTATGTTAATACACCTTTTAGAGCTGATCGCGGTAATGACACGTTAACCCATGACTCAAGCAACTCTTCTATGCCGAAAGAACGATCGTAAAGGTGATTCATATTTGTCTTTAACGCACGTATTCACTGTTCAAACTTAAGACAGCCAATAAGAACGCGTTCCACGCTGTCTCATGATTGGCCACACTTGCGACAAGGCACAGTTGAACGACGTATACGATAGAAATAGGATAGGATAGGAATAAACTTTATTTGTCCAACGGTTGTTGATGTTGGTGCCCGGGGCTAGGGTGCCAGGGGTCCATCGCCCGAGGAAAACCTTTCGAGATCCTCGGCAATGGCCCTGGCCTGCTGGACGGCCCACTCCTGGTCTTCGGGTGCCTCGCTGAGGAGGGCTGCTTGCCATCTCTCAGCGAGGCGCCCCGCTTTAGAGGGTTCTGCTGTTGTATTCCCCCTTCCTCCTTGTCCTTGTTCCACGTTGCGTTGGCATTCCCAAAGCACATGGACCATATCGGCCCGTTCGTGCTCGCACCACGGGCAGCCGGGCGACGGGTGCAGCGCGGGCCACAGGCGGTGCAGGTGGTAGGGGTTGGTGAAAGTGCCCGTCTGCAACCGTCTCAGGTCGACCGCCTGGGACCTGTCTAGGCGCCCGTGGGGTTGTGGATATTTTCTTCGTTCGATACGATAGAGAAAGCTATTTGAATACGCCACTTGCAACCTGAGGCGATGAATCAGAGTGTAATGAGCAGAGGTCGGAAACCAACCAAAAACAATTGAAAAAAAAAAGAGAATCCCACACACTGACCGTAATAACAGGATTGGTAATCTAGAAGAGGAGCATTAGTGCAACGTGGGTCTTTACGTCGCCTAATGTTTTCGCAACAGCTCACCCTTGTGGACATAGTGAACTTTGATGGCAAAATTGGACTACATTGCGTTTAAATGAGTCAAAGATTAGTCAGTTTGCGGAACATCTCGGACAGAGAGCTCGAACAGAGACGTGCAAAGAATGAATTGCTTGTGTAACAGCGTGTGAACCACGTCCTAATACATATTAGTTAATATGCTGATATCTACAACAAAATGCTATATAGACGCTTCCCATCAAAAGTACGGTAATAATTTATGTCTCTAGACAGATGATCCTACTAAATGCTGGGTGCCCTGCTTGTTTGCCTATGAAACAGGTTACGCAAGCATGGCTTTTCTTGTGCTTGACGCATTTTAGTAAATATTGTAAGACTAACTCCTGCAGGTATCTAAGCTTTCGAAAACATCATCGTCAGTTACGCTATGCGAGAGAGCATGGTCCTGGTGCTCTTTCGGGGTCAGATGATGTCCTGGCGCTCTTTGGCCATACTTGGCCCTTGCGCCACTAAACAACACACATTCATTCATTCGGGGTCAGATGATGTTACAGGTTGACGCAATACCTCCGTTGTGCACACACCGCGTTTCAGTCATTCGCCGTGTTTCGTCTTTTCTTCTGCGTTATAGTGCACTCGTTCGCGCCACTGAATGCAGTAATGAATAATGGGTTTTGTTATTATTCTTAATCAAGCGAAGATTTCTAAGCAATCCTTGTAAGACTTTGCTTACCGTGGCTGCTTAGTTCTGCTATTTGAATATGAATAGCTCACAAAACAAGTAAATAAAAGAATTATATGTCCGACGTTGAGATCAATTATCGGTCTCTGAAAAAAAGGAGGGGTGCCGCACACACCAAACGACCTTGCGTACCGACAAGCTAGGAGTCTTTTGCCCATCGAGTGGAGGGAACAAGTCCCCTTTTTCGGGCTCTCTGGAAACACCCCTGTACGCGAGATCGCGGCTTATATATTGCATCCTGGAAAAGAGAAGAGAACCATTGACCGGTCGAACATTTAGAAGTATATCCTCAAGCACTCCAGTAAACGCGTAGAGTGTCTCCGCCTGCTTGACTGTAGTGGAATAGAACTCCAAGAAGTTGCCAGCGGTTTTGATATCCATTTGTATTCCTTATATAGAGCTTCAGGGATCAAACCCGTATCCATCGGCAGCACACGTCTGTTCCTACATCTGATGCGGTGTTCTTAGATGAAAATCTCGTCAGTGAATACATCAAAATTGTTCCTATCTTGGCAGCCTGGCGGCATCCTCTCCACTCACTTGGATCTGTTTACAGGCTATCAAGACAGTTGAATTCTTCTTTCTCCAGTATATTTCTCAAATGTACACAAAAATATGTCTACCTAAAACTAGAGTGCGTCGGTGGTCGGAAATGGAACTTCTAAATCTTACAGTGACATTACAGAACGACTACAGAAAAAGTTTGTAAGCGTATACCATCGTCGCTTTATTAGGGTTCTGGCCTTATTAACAGGCGCACCGCATCGTGTTCTAGTACTGTCACAATTTCTTCCCTACCGTCAATTTGTCGCCGTCGCAACCGTGCTGATAATCATTTTCTCTTAAAACTCATGAAGGGTATGTTTACCTGTTCCGAACTCTTTTGTTGCCTCGTGCTTCGAATTCTGCACAAGATCACCGGAGAGCGTAGACTTTCCCCTTCCCGCCTGCCATAGCCAAGCTTTAACTGTGCATAGAGTACAGTCTTCATAGCACTCAATTTGTTGAACTTAATATTTCTTGTAAAGGTCACCGTCGTCATTTTGTTTCGAGCTTCGCATTGCTGTCTTTAAGCAATATTGCCTCATTGTTCAACTCTATTTTTCCTTCTTTGTCTTGTGAACTTATCCGTATGGTTTGTTGAATGGAAACTGTTCCCTTTCATAAATGTCCTTGAATATTTGTTTCTTTTTCTTCCTTGTATTTTATCAATCTGCTGCGTATTCTTCTTGATCATTCCCGGATGTTCTTTTTTTTTTGCCAGGGGAAGTCAGAAAGTAAAGGGCCTTTTGCAATTTCTTGCACTAGGGTTTTGTAATACTGCTAATATCGAGCGCTAAATTAGTGTAGTCTGCAACACTTCTATGGAACGTGTCACTCTTATTCCCGCGTTAGTCGTTAGAGTGTAGCAGAACGTTAAACATGGCAGCTCCATAGTCGATCTGCACCATGGAGGAAATGAGGGCAGTGATTCGTTTTTTTGTTTTTGCGGAAGGTGTTAAACAATCGGAACTGGTTCGTCGAATGCAAGTGCAGCATGGTGACAATTGTTTATCGCGAAGCGATATGTACGAATAGATAGAGTGTTTAAAACAAGTAAGAACTTCTTCATGGGACGAGAAAAGATGGTGCAGGCCATCGGCGTCAACGACTGAGGACAATTTGAAAGTCGTTGAGGGTATGGTGATCGAAAACAGACGAATCACAGTCGACGAAATCGCCAATACTTTAAATATCAGTCATGGTTGAGCATATTTCATCTTGCTCGACAGGCTAAATTTTTGGAAAGTGTGTGGAAGGTGGGTCGCGAAAGAACCGTCAGCGCCACATAAGGCGCAAAAGTTGGACATCTCTCGTAAACACTTGGCCCGTTATCGTCGCGAGGGAGATAGAGTTTTGCAACAAATTGTTACTGTAGATGAAACTTGGATACATCGTCCCCAACCGGAAAGTAAGACTGCGAGCATGGTTTGGAAACGCTCATCATCAGCTGAAGTTAAGATATTTAAACGTCAACCATCAGCTGGTAAGATTATGTTAACGCTGTGCTGGGACATGGAAGGTGTGGTAGCCGTTCATTTCACCCCAAAAGGCGAAATTGGGAACAGTGAAATATATTATGTTGTGTTTCGAACTAAACTGAAAGCTGAAATAAGATCTAAACGTCGTGGAAAACTGCGAAAAGGTGTAATCCTGCAGCAAGGTAACGCTCAGCAACATTCTGCCAAACGGACGGCCGAAACAATAAAGGAGTTTGGATACGAATTCCTGGAACACCCGCCTCACAGCCAGGACCTGGCTCCAAGCAATTTTCATATGTGTGAACCATTGAAGAACCGATGCAGAAGTCATTGATGCGGTAAAAAATTGGTTACAGGTGTATTAAAAAAAACTTTTTTTCCCGGCAGAATAAAAAAACTTGTGAAACGTTGGGCAAAGTGCGTTGCAGGGCAGGGAGGTTATGTAGAAAAATAATGTATGTTTTAGTTTTCTATCATTAGAACAAATGTACCTTTTCTCAAAAGTCCCCTTACTTTTTTACTTCTCCTAGTACTTACATTGTCTTGTAGCTGCTGTTGGGCACGTTAAATAGATGATTTGTCATTTTTATCATTAAGTTGACCCGTCAGTTGTCAATCTCTTGTTGTCAATGTCTTGTGTAATTATCTTCTTGATAGATCATGTTATGTTAACGACGATGCCCAAATGTCTTTTTACATTGCAACTAGCGGCGTCCCTCAAGAATAATTATTAGGGTCACTCCTTTTAAATATTTTTAATAGTGACGTTCATTCCATTATTCGGAAGTCTTCTCCTTGAATTCTTATGTCCCAAATTTTAAATAAAATTCGCACTGTTGATGGCTGTCACACCCTGCAGTCGTACCTGCTTCCCTTTTCTAAATGGTGCAAAGTTAATAACCTCTCCTTGAATGCACCTAAGACATATCTTGTGACTTTGACACGCAAAACAGCAAGCATTTCTTTTTCTTATTCTGTAGATTCTGTACCGTTTTGTAAGGCCAGTGAGATTAATGGTAACGGTGTACTTTTTGATGCAACCTTAGACTTTTCTGCTCGCACAAAACACATTGCTATGCGGCGTATGCGCTCTCTTGGCTCTGTTTGTAGACTATCAAGGGAATTCGTCTGCTACACTGTTACGAAAGTTGCACATAACTATCTGTCTTCCTCAACTTGAATATGCATCGGTCGTATGGAATGACTTCTTCAGATCCAACAGTGATATTATAGGTCGTGTCCAGAAGAAGTTTCTAAGCATATATTATCACTGCTTTGCAAACACTGACATTGGGCTTTGTTCTAACACTATCGGATTATTGTCATTGCCCTTACTTCGCTACCGACGTAATCTCGCTGACTTTCTGCTTTTCTTCAAACTATTTCACAGTATCCTCACCTGTTCCGAACTCCTCAGTTGTATCATGCTTCGTATTCCGCGCAAGATCACCAGAGAACACACACTTTTCCATGTACCTTGTTGGCATCAACAACACGCAACCGTTCACAGAATAGAGTGTCCTTATAACGCCTAGTTTTATTATCCTGATATTTTTCATAATTCGCTATCATCGTTGTTTTCCAAGTTTTGCCGTGTTCTGTCATAGTTTCATGCGCTCCTAAACTGCCCTTCTCCTCCTTTTCCTTTTGTATTTTTACTGCGCTTTGTTTTATCTACTCTCTTCTTTTCACCATTATTTTTTTTTTCATAGCCTTTCTTTAAAATTATATTCCGCTGCAGTGTTTTTGTTTTTTGTTTTGGGATTTTAATGTATGCGTGTGCCAGCACTCAGACACTACCCAGGTAGCACACAAAGTCTTGAAAACGTCGTATTAAGGGATTCAACGTCTGAAAAGGATTTTTGACCAAAATGGACGCATCAAAGACGTTCCAAACAAGATAGCTTAAAAACGAGGGGTGAATACGTTTTGATAACGTTGGAAGCCAGACAGCTTAAAAACGAGGGGTGAATACGTTTTGCAAACGACTCAAAACGCCACCGCCACGCCACGGCGCGTCAGCCTGTTTAGCGGCTTCTACAATATTCAACAACCCATCAACGCGATCCAACCTTGCGCAAGGTGGCGATACCGTCGTCAAATCATGTGACCAAGGTGGCCACGTGATTCGTGATGCCGGGCAGCCGGGCGAGCCGGGGCATAGTCGCGTCGTGGTCGCGTCGTCATGGCGTCGTCCCGTCACCGCAATTGCATTGCGCTGTGGTGTGTTTGCGGCTGTTCTGAACGTGCTGCCGCTGCCCTTTGCTATGCAAGTGTTGCAGTGTTTTGCTGTCAAGAAAACGATATTCTGTGATCAGTTTGGGTTGTGCGATATGTTTGTGTGGTTTTAATTTGGAAATCAGTAGTGTTTTCAATTGTTATTTGATCAAGGCGGCCACGTTATTCGTGAAGCCGGGCATAGTTACGTTATCGCACTCGCATGGCACTATGGTCTGTTTGCGACTGTTCTGAATGTGCTGCCGCTGCCCTTTGTCATGTAAGTGTTGCAGTGCTTTGCTGTCAAGGAAACGACATTCTGTGATTAGTTTGGGTTGTGCGATCTGTTTGAGCCGGGCATAATAACGTTATCGCACTTGCATTGCGCTGTGGTATGATAGCGGCTGTTCTTAATGTGCTGCCACTGCCCTTTGTCATGTAAGTGTTGCAGGGTTTTGCCGTCAAGAAAACGACGTTCTGTGATTAGTTTGGGTTGTGCGATCTGTTTGTGTAGATTAATTTGGAAATCAGTAGTGTTTTCAATTGGAGGGCGCGGAGTGGAGGGCACTAATCAGCTCTTCAAGTTCACTGTCATGTTATGTGAGGCGCCTTTTCACTGACCCTGTAATTAAGGCGTTAAGGGCAGTATAAGGACGAAAGTTAGAGGGACGAAATCGTGCCTGTGTGTCCCTAGCGTCGGGGTCGGCCGCTATGCGTGATCCTAACAAGAAAGCATTTTGCAGAATGCGAAGAGAGGCGGCAAAATTTCTGTCTGTGCGCACCTTGCCGATCTCAGCAATAGAGCCATCATCGTGGTATTTTAGTCTCCCGTTTAGCAAGAGTGTTGCAGACAAGGGAACTGGTTCAAACAGGCTTATTTTTAATGATTCACTACTAGTGCGGTATCCCAAAAGGTGAGGTCAAGTGCTCACCCTATTTTCTTCCCTCGCGCTACAGCGCACTGACAGAATTTTGCGTGCACCATACCGTGCCTTTATCGTTTGCGCTTCAGGTTCTCGATTGTATTTTCGCCCCCTTTACCCACGTGATGCGTATTTCATGGTATTACCGTGTACCACATGTGTCCATATATTGTGTCCAATATGTGAAACGGCCAAATTCGATTTTATTTGACGCCTCAAATGGTAGTAATGTATTGAGTCCCTTGTAGCTTTGTGCTTGTTATCAATTTTACTATTTGGCGAATGGATACAGCATGTACGCTGCATAACTCGCTTGTGCATACTGCATACGTGAGTCGAGTATGCCCTTGGTATAAAATAACTTGTATACTTTAGGTAGTACGATTGTTTGCAGTTTGGGAAATGTGTCGGAATGTACGCTGTGCGCCCTTCGCGCT
The DNA here is from genome assembly GCF_050947875.1 of Dermacentor variabilis. Lineage (NCBI taxonomy): Eukaryota > Metazoa > Arthropoda > Arachnida > Ixodida > Ixodidae > Dermacentor > Dermacentor variabilis. Next base: position 29,641,694 of record NC_134571.1, read on the forward strand.
TTACGGCGGCCTGCCGAGTTCGTGCGGGTGCCATGTGTGCGCATGGAGTTCGCGAAGCGCTCTCGCAGTTTTTTTTAATATATATATACATGTGTTCTGTTCGCGCGCTTCGCACAACAGGGCATGTCGCAGTTCTTTGTCCTTGTGCAACACATTTTCCTAGCGTACGTCTGTGCATTATTTGGTACCGGTTTCACACGGGGCTCTTTTAGCCGCTATCCCGTCCGTTACAAATCGAATTTCTCGGTCGTGATGGCTCCTCTGCGCAAGCTACGAGAGTGAGCCAGTCGCATCGATAATTTCGATCCGGATCGGGCTTGATCACGATCGAGAGTGGTCGTGTGACACCGGTTTTACACATGGCTCCCACATAGGGAACACTTTAAGTTCAATGCTACTGAGTGAAGAGCAAGTGCATATATATGCCAGTGGTGGTATGTGGGCAAGTCTTTCTGGTGAAGCCAATACTTGTGCATTCAAAACATTTCAATTACCAGCGTAGTGCATCAATGTGTCTACTTCGACAAAATAGAGCACCAGTGCAGATATCTGAACATACCTGTCCAGGGCAGCAAGTGTGTCTAGATTGAAACCACTACCAGCATGTGCGGCAGTTCTATTTCCAGCAGCGGGACTGCACAATAATCAGTAGGGTGCTCTCAAACTGTTTATCTATGAAGCTCTGCCTGGACTGTGTGCCAAATATTTTTGGACGTGAAAGTGGGGGTGAATTGGTAAACATCAGTGGAACTGTGCCTGGACTTTGTGGCAAATGTTTTTGGATGTGAAAGTGTGAGTGAACTGGCAAAGAATTTGCTCTGGGCTACATGTGTTAAACGTTTTTCTCATTCAGAGTGCTTTTTTTTACTTTAGGAGACTGGAGATGTGCGCAAAGTGGGACATGTCAGTGTGCTAATTATTGTATTTGCTGGCTTGCAAATTATTCGTTGCAACTTTGTTTTTGCCAGAGAGGTACAACTTTGCCTCTTGTAAAGGGCTTTTTAGATAAAACACTTACTATTTATTATGACCATTGCTTCCTTTGTTACACAAATGCAGCTTCCAGTGCATTCCAGTTTATTTCCATGTTTATGTAAGTTTCTAATATGAGGCTTGCATATCCATTTCTCACGTTCTGGAGTGGCAAGATGCAGCATTACTGTCTCATCGTTCGCTGTACTACAGTAGTGTTCACTTAATTGTTACACTGAATCCCCCGTTTAAGTATTCTGTACTAATTTCACTTGATTGCTTTTTTGTTGTATGGTTATTTTTTTCTCGCCATTACCTTCTTTGATATATCCTAAAGGCAATATTTCCAATTTTGCATTGTTCCCATTTTTTTTTATTTCTGTCACAGGATTGTTTTATGATGGTATGCGGTGGTATTTCTTTTTGTGCTCTTTTCAAGCTTCTAGATGATTGGTAACATTGCTTGGAGGCAGTTACCATCCAATTCATACTCTTGCATTTTTCAGTCTACTTCTTCCATTCGCTCCGATGTCACTTCTGCATAACTCTAGTCCATCTAATAGCACGCGCACTTTACTATGATAAATTAGACACTTTAGTACACTCCAGGTTTTTCTGTTCATTTTTGTATGTGTACTTGGAATTTTGTTTATGTGCTAGTGAATGTTCACTTTCGAGTTCATTACGAATCCTTTCTGCGACTTTTGTCATTGTTGATATACTTTTATTTCTATTTGCATTTCTCACACAGTTTGTTCGAACCTTGCATAAGCATTACATTTTAATAAAGTGTTCTTGCTTTGTCACAATGTTCTCATTTCATGCACTCTTGGCATGAAGGGCTTGGTCTGGCCACCTGCCAAGACGTGGCCATTTGTTCTTTGCAGGATGTCATTCCCATTGTGGTTGTAAGCACTAAAGGCGGTATTAAGGATTTATTATTCCTAACAGGCTCATTTTCGTGCGACTTGGTAGACGATGCGCCGGCCATGCGGGGAACAGTGCTTGGCACTGCGCCATGGCTCTTACAGTCAACACGGACGCTTCTACTCATCTGGGGCACGATTGGAGATCGTTGTTCGAAACACCCGATCAGTTTCACCTAACGCGATTGGCCTAGGCCGTGCCAACGGGTGCGGCTGACGACATCTGCGCGGCATAGTCCAGTCGCGTGAGGCGAAACTAAATGCGTGTTTTGAACAACGATGTCTCATCGCGCCCGTCACCCGCGAAAATTAGCTTCAGATGATCGTAAACCTTTCAAGATCGCTTCTAGACCAGCTTTTAGATAACGTCCTAAAAACGTTTAGAAATTGGTTACGAATAGTTTTGGCAAAGGGATTACTTGTGTCTTTCCCAATCCTATTTCTAGACCAGCTTTTCGAATACGTCTTGCAGACCTGTTCTAGATCGTCTCAAGAAAGCAATTAAGCCGGACATTAGCAGAGATATCCGACGTTTTCCCGCCGAAGTTCTCTCATTCGTGTCTTCTTTAACCCGTTTTTATCGTCTTGGATAAACGCTACAAAAACGTTACGTATCTTTTTTGTGCTACCTGGGTAGGGTTGCTCCTGGGCACCTTAAATAAGCATGAATTATTATTATTATTATTATTATTATTATTATTATTATTATTATTATTATTATTATTATTATTATTATTATATTTCAAGCTCATAACCTTCTCGCCGCATGTAGACTTTATCATTACGTATACTTGCGCACCCTGTGCACGCCAAGTGTAATCTCGAGGGAGCTCAGAAATGCAGGTGTATTTCTTAAGCTGTACACATCGCTCTGCCGACCTCTGCTGCAATATGCCGCTGTCGTTTGGAACAGTACTTGCCGGTCTAACAAAGACCTAGCAGACGAAGCTCAGAGGGAATTTGTCTCTATACAGCAATATCGGTGCTCTAGGCAGGTCAGCCGGGAACAATAACCTCGCTCTCAGTCCTCGTTCTGTCCACCTAAACAGCAGACGCACCAAAGCTTACTTACCTTTCTTGTTCAAGATTTTAAATGGTGTCATTTATTGCAGAGAAATATTGTATAGCGTCAGCATAAGAATATCGTGAAAAATAACTAAGTTGTCTAGACCTTTCCATGTATCTACTTCTGGCTTCTCGAAGAATCCTTTCGCCAGCATTCTGCAGACCTGCAACGAACACACAGGCAAAATTGCCATATTGCACAAACATCTGAAAACTTTACAAGCAGCGCTTCAAATTAGTTTCATAACCAATTTCCAGAAATCTCAATTTTCTTTTTGTATGTTATGTTGCAAACCAACAGCGTATAAAATGTGTACTTTTTATTCTTGTTTATTGATGTAAGCATATGCGTCATTCTCCTTGTAGGTTTAGGTTACCATGCTTAGTGCCACGACACTCCTTCGAATACTGCTTTTGTTTCATAATTTTCTAGTGTCTGCCTATTCCTACCCTCAATAGGCCACAGCAGCTTTGACCGAATAAACCTATTGAATTTACCCAGCCAAATACCATCAGGTGGGCACTTGGCCAGCTATGTATGTGTCTTATACTTACGTGCGTCAGTACCAAGACCAGTAGATTGTTCCTGGACACGTCAATAGGTAGATAGATTGATTGATTGATCGATTGATCGATTGATCGATTGATTGATTGATTGATTGATTGATTGATTGATTGATTGATTGATTGATTGATTGATTGATTGATTGATTGATTGATTGATTGATTGATTGATTGATTGATTGATTGATTGATTGAAATATAGTGCGGCTCTGCCTGCCTGACAGAGTATCGCTAGTAGTGTCGTAGGCACTTCACAGGTATGGAGCAAGGGCACAACAACGTGAGGTGTGAGAAACCACAAGAGAGAGAGGGAGATAAAAAAGGTAGGGATGTTAATTATTCAAGAGTGTGGTAGGCTACCCTGCGCTGGGGGAAGGGAATAGGGGAATAGAAACAAGGGAGAGAAAGAGAGAGATGGGGGAGGAAGCAACTAAACACCTGCGTTGGCTATGCAGGTTTCACACAGCATGCGTTCTTGGTAAACGTGTACAAAGTGAAGGTTAAGAGAAAAATAACCTGAAGCAGCCCGCTATTCATGAAGCTGATGAAATGCCGACATAAAGACAGTTACACGCAGCAGTTATATTTGAGTGCCCTCAGAACACAATTTCTAGTGTACTTGCCCTTGCTCCCAAAGTTGCACCCACCTTTTCCTTTCGCAACTTGCACCATGGCTCGCCAAACGCCATTACATGGTCTAAAATTACGTAAAATCTTCTACCGAACTTCAAAGAAGCCAATTCACCGGACGAAACGGCGAGTTTTCGTTACCTTCAGTGCCATAAACATCGCAATCTGCTGCTTCTGTAACACGCGGGATGTGACATGAATTACATGTAAAGAATGTCACGAATAGCATGAAGTGACATGAATAACGTGCGTGACATCATGAATTCTATTCCTGACATAACCAATGCCGTGACTTGAATTATGTGCAATGTATTGAGGTCAGATGACATGCGTGGTGTGACCAGAATGACATGCATGCACGACATAAAATGCAGACATGACATGTATGGCATGCACACATGATGAGACATACATAATATGAATGACATGGCATCTCATGGCATTAGATGCAAGACACGAGTGACATGCACGCATAGCGCCACATGCATGACGTTGTATGCATGGCATGAATTAAGTGGCGTATCCTGATACGAATTGCGTGTATTACTGCTTGCATGAAGCTCCATGAATGACAGGACAAGTACGACCACGAGCACCTACATTGTGTCCCTAGTTAGTAAAGCATCACATATAAGATATGCGACCTAACTAACATAAATATGAATGTCGTATCATAACGCACATGTTATGTCATGCATGTAATTCTTCATCGCGGCGTAAGCGGCAACATTGTGACATTCATGTCTCTGATGTCATGAATGCCATGTCACGTCATGCAGTCAAGTCATGTCAGCATATTGCCACGCGACAGTGAACGCGCTGTTACTGCCGGTTGGACGACGTCGACAGTGACGAAATGGTCAGAGGCACTCGAGCGCCTTCTCTCCGTCTCCGTACCTTGTGTCTGTTGTAACCTTGTATAAAGCAGTAATTTGTAAATGTGTGCTATTACCATATCATATTTATAACATCAGCATAGCAATATCATGAATAAATCCAGTTAAAGGTGATGTAGTTAAAGAAATGACCACGACGGCATCCCGTCGGTTTAAGAGGATACGGACGAACGGATCGACTCAACGGGCCTAAAAGAGGTAAAAGTGCATCGCATTTCTATCAAACTGCTCCCGCTATGCTAGCGTTACCTCAATGAAAACAAAACTTAACTTGCCAAAACTTTCTTTCCGTCGTAGATGCTTCCGCCTTTCGCTCTTCCATAACATCTACCACCACAACTCCTTGTTGAAAGGACAGCTTGTCACCCAACTGTCATACATATCATGTCTCTCTGACCACAGTTTCACAGTCGGTGTGCCGTCTTCACGTACTAAACTTTGTAGTAATGCATTCATCCCTAGCACAAGCAAATATTGCAACCACCTTCGCGCCACCGTTGCAGCCATCTGCGCAACTACGAGAACACATCCATGAAACGCCACCTTGAATACGTCTTTGTATCTTGCACAATCTATTGTTATGTTCACCCACTCCTCTCTGTAATGCCTTCGGGCCTTGAAAGTACCTTAAATATAAATAAATAAATAAATAAATAAAGAATGGCGAGTTTAGGCGTAGTTCCAAATTTCGGCTCCTGCGTACGTGCGCGATGAGTGGCTTTACTGCGCAGCGTTGGCACAAGATGGCGGAAGTTCGCACAACTCTGCTCCCATTGGAAGCACATACAGAGACACTAACGATTTCGTCGTGGAACAATACAATACGCAACTGGAATCTGAGCGGCTGCAGTTTCTCACGCTCGTATTTTGCTTCCCCTCGTTTAAGCAGGAAGCATTTTCTATGCGCCGGCGACTTTGGCGCATCGGCACGCCTGCACCAGCGCGCACGCTTCGCGAAATTGAAAGCGCGGAAACGAAGGGCTGCAGGCGGCTTTTTTGCTTCTCCTCAGTGTTCTTTCAATCAGGCAAACGGGTAAGATGTTCTGTAAACAACGGGATCAGCGTGGGTGCTATCTTGATGATTCATGTTGATGTATTTCGACAGATTACGCCTGATGATCCACGTGGTAACCAAAAATTGAGAACTTGTGCCCGTGTTGTACGTGCACGTGGCTTGCCCAATGCATAGATGATGTTTGCACAGAGCAGAAGCTTGCTTGAAAGCGAAACAAAACCGCAACATACGTCCTGTCTCACAGAAATTTCGCAAGCTAGAGTCAATGGTACGTTCGAGCCTAAAAAAATGTAAATAAACAAGGAAAAGACGAAATAGAAAAGAAAACAGGAGAGAAAACCAAATAGAACACATCCCTGAAGTCTGTACATGTATAGCGAAGCTTTCTTAGTTTCGGAGGATGGTGTACTTAAGCAATGCACAGGTCTATTTCACCTTTAAAAAGGTGCTTGGGATGAGGGACGAGACGAAGAAGGGAGACAGGACAAATGCAGCGACCACAACTAAGTGTTTACTGGAAAAACCAAACGTACATAAGCAACATACAAAGAAAGCGAGCATGGCCTTCCCGAACACCATTTTCACTCCCTCTAACTTACATGTAAGAAAAAGCATGAAGAAAAAAAACGGCCAGAAATATTTCAATATTTACGTAGCTAACAGCTCAGCTACACTCTCACATACGGTATGGTATGGCTGACGCACATGTGATCTTTTCTTAGAATACATAGACAAAGTTAAATTCTTGGATTTTAGACGCCAAAACAAGAATATAGTTATGAGGTACGTCGTTGTGGGATGGAGTCTGCGGATGAATTTTAACCACCTAGCTTTCTTTAACTCGAACGCAATGCATGGTAGGCGGGCGTTCTTGCATTTAGCCCCAATCGAAACGCGGCCACCGCTGCCAGGATTTGATCCCGCGCCCTCCGGCTTAGCAGCGCAACGCTCCGACTCCCACCAGGCCCGGCCGTCTGCAGTCCCCTGCGGGAGGCCGTGATTAGTCATTACACCATCCCTCTGGCTTCCGTTCGCCTCGCCTACAAGCTGCAGCCAGCTTCACGCCATCTCCCGTGCCGCCGCCGTTGTCGCAATCAGCTGCTTCGGAATCGACATCCCCAACACCATCAACTGCAGCGAACCCTGTATTACATTGCTCATCTCCTTTTGTCGACTTTCCATTCAGTGCTCAAGACAACGTCCATGAACACAGCCACGATGGCTATCCGCACACTGTACGCGATACGAACACGGCGGGTGCAATGGCAACCCCATCCTATGACATGAGTCCCGAGTCCGAAACTGCAATAAAGTGGCACCGTCACTGTTTACTAAACACAGCAATTACCCTTCTGAGGTACTTTTACTCATTTGCTTCTACCTTTGCTAGTTGAAAAATAACATGTTACCTCAAGAGTCGCTATGTCGTATCCTCCATTTAAGCAGTTACGTCACTCAGGCGCTATACAGAGCAATATCAACGCATACGTCTAGCCTTTGTCCGTATATCACTCAAAGAAGCTGGAGTATTAAAAATCCATTCAGTTCTTTCCGACGTTTTCATATCGTTTTCAACTAAAAAAAATTTCTTAGTCTCAACGGCATTTACCGGTGCACGATCACACGCCGAAAATTAATAACGTTAGCAAACAGTGGCCGCTGTTATCACTAACACCACCTTTTCGCCAACAAAATTGTTAGAGGCATGCTTTGAGCCAACAAGAAGAAATCCGCAGTTTTTTGGTAGACATCGCTTTTCTTCCCACACAAAGGTGAAGATGATAACAGAACCAGACGGTTTTTAGATATCATTGCAATATATGGATCAAACGTTAAAGTTAGCATGACGGACTATATATGGTTTAGCCTTTGATGGTCCTTTGGATGTTTTCACTGCTATTTCAGTGAACGTTTAGTATTTTTTCTATTTTATCTCGTCAACATTTCATTCTTTATATAACATTACTCACCGCAAATAATATTTACAGGGTATGGCAAGCATGTACGAAAGCGCAGCTGCACAGTATCAAGTCTTCTGTTCGCTTTTCGCTATGAGCAGCTTACGGTGATGAGCAAGGTCGTTATAATCGAATTGCTTTGCAGTGTTGTCATGTCATATACCTTTGTAGGGATTTGCTACGCACTGTCTAGAGTCTACGCTGTTTCATCGCACGGACTTGCTACATTGGAACCATCCGATGTGCTCAAGTCATCTAAGTGTCGTTACGACGGTCGCCGACCACAGACCACGAACCAGTGATTTCCATAATTCTGTGTCGAAATAGATATTGGACGTCCACGCCACGGCTGCCGGTGAAGTAGACGACAAAAATATTGCAGTGGCATTCGCGTAACCAAGTAAGCTTCCGAGTGGCAGAGCGCTGTGGTGCATTTGTTCGTGCACGTCTAGCGCGGAACCGCCTGCTTGTGCTCGTTTGCGTGTGCGAGCGTGGGCGCGTGCACGTGTCGTGCGTACGCGGGTGCATACGTGCTGGCTTGCGTGCGGCTCCATGCGTGCGCTTACGTAAACTGCCCCCCTCCCTCAAAAAAAAAGAAAGAGAAGGAAATGTGCTTCGAGAACTACGTCTACATGCCTTTCATTATCCAAAGAATGTGCTGCATTCGATATTGGTTACGTGCATTAGATTTCGATTTCTCTATTTTAAAACGCCAGGCTATAGAAGGCGGCCCGCTGTCGCACTGACGGGCACGCAGTATCACATTAATGCATTACCATGAGGAGTGCCAAAGCAGAATATATATATATATATATATATATATATATATATAATTTAGAAATGTCCTTGCAGGCCTCGTATGAGGCATTAAGTAACGGGGGCGTTACAGAAGGATTAGAAGAGTATATAGGGCATATAACAAAACATAATAGACATACAATATTAATAGATAGTGGAAAAATGTATAGACGTCTTATACAAGCATTAAAGCATTGTACAAAAATAACAGGGTCCGTAATGTACATATTATAAAAAAACAGACGATACAGTTCCTTCAATAAACAATGAAAAAAAAATGTAGCCACTCCAGTACACATACTAAACAATACTAAAAAATACAAGAATAATAAGCGAAAGCATGACCACATAAACAAGAGAGCACATAGCTGGAAAAGGAAGCAAAAGCATCATGCACTTTATTGAAGTTAGGCGGTGGAATATGAACTGATGAGGTGGCGGAATTTATCAGGATTAGGTTCGGAGACGATGAAATCAGGAAGAGCGTTCCGAAATCGAACGCCACGAGGAAGCGCCGACTAATTGAATGCATGAGTGTTCCCGTAGATGAGTGTGAAGCTGAGGTGATTATATAATCTGCGAGATGTGAAAGGTGCGACTTGAAGCCGTAAAGAAGATTTCCTATCCGCATGAACGTACTTGTGAAATAATGATATGAGCGCAAAATCACATCGAGTGGCTGAAGTGAAATATCAAGTTTTATTTGTGAGAAGCTTGAATTATAGGTGTAGTTACGTGAGTTCGACCTGGCGGCCCTATATTGAACTGATTCTAATAAGCTGATTAGGTTGTTTGATGGGGTGACGAGATTGGAGAGGCAAATTCGAGCTGGGGGCGAACAAACGTCTGATAAGCTAGCTTACGGATGGTAGAGAGCGAGTTACGTAGGTTTCGGCGTAAGTACCCCAGTGATGTTGAAGCATTAGCACATATAGTAGTAATGTGATGGGTCCAGAAAAGGATTGGTGCGAGGTCAATGCTTAAGTATTTATAAGAAGTTGCCCTAGAAATTGGCTTATTATTTACGTTATATTGGAAATAAGAGATTGAGTGCTTACGAGTGAAAGACATTACTTTGCATTTAGACGAATTAAGACACATTAACCAAGTGTTATTCCAATCAAAATCAGATGAAGGTCGTTTTGAAGAATGAGGTGGTCATTGGGGGGCTGGTTCTAGGGCGGTAAATGATGCAGTCGTCTGCGAATATTCGCATTCGGGATGCTAAGTTATTAGGAAGATCGTTAATGTATATAAGGAATATTAGTGGCCCAAGAACGCTACTTTGTGGCACGCCGGAAGTGACAGGAAAGGAGCGAAGAAAGATTGTTAACGATGATAAATTGTTGGCGATTAGAAAGAAAGTTCCGGAGCCAAGTTTCTGTCAGTGAATGCAATCTTAGTGTGTTTAACTTTGAAATCAGGCGGCAATGGGCTACGCGATCAAATGCCTTGGGAAAGTCAAGGAATATGCTATCAATCTGTAGATTATGGTCCATGTCTAAATGCAGGTCAGTCATGAATTCTAAAAGCTGTGTCTCACATGACAAACCCTTGCTGAACCCGTGCTGATTAGTGAAAGAAAGTTGTTTGATTCCAGATGGTTGTATATGTGAGAAGCAATTATATGCTCGAGCATTGTACAACAAATACACGTGAGTGAAATTGGCCGGTAGTTACCTGGTGAGCACGTGTCCCCGTATATATATATATATATATATATATATATATATATATATATATATATATATATATATATATATATATATATATATATATATATATATATATATATATATATATATATAATAGTGTAACTCACAGTTGTCTGCTCCGTACCACCGTCAGCTGCACTTCGCCCCTCAGACAGAACGTGCGTCGAGGGGAGCTCCTGAACAACACCTTGTAATGTGGTGAACGCGGTTTAAAGAATGGATCCGGGATTTCAAGGAAATGCGACGTAATGCTAACACAATTCTCTCGCATTTGCCGCTAAACCGGCACTGATATCACTTTTAGGCTTCCTTTCCCCCTTACTCTTCCCCCATTACAGGGTAGCGAAGCAGAAGCCTCTCTTCTGATTAACCAGCCTTTCCCCTCTCATTTCTCTCTTGCCAGTAAAATGAAGTGAGAAAGTGCGGATAGCACATTCGGGACATAAAGTTATAAGATAACGCTAAATCTCGTGGGACCCGCCGTGGTTGCTCAGTGGCTATGGTGTTAGGCTGCTGAGCACGAGGTCGCGGGATCGAATCCCAGCCACGGCGGCCGCATTTCGATGGGGGCGAAATGCGAAAACACCCGTGTACTTAGATTTAGGTGTACGTTAAAGAACCCCAGGTGGTCGAAATTTGCGGAGTCCTCCACTACGGCGTGGCTCATAATCAGAAAGTGGTTTTGGCACGTAAAACCCCATAATTTAATTTTAATTTTAAATTTCGTGGGAGCAGCGAATGCGCATCCTAGAGTGCTCATTAAGCAGATGAAAAGGCACAATTACCATTTTCGTTCTTTTCCTCCCTGAACCCTCTTCCGCCTGCCCAGACTAGCAAGCGGCGCGCATCTCTGGTTTACTAGGGCTGCAATGCGGGTTTGTTGGTACGCAGTCTCGGATTACTATTGTAGCGCGATAGTACAGACGAGGACGGAAGAAGGCGCACAAAAAGGACAGACGCAGCGCTAACTTCCACGATCATGTTTTATTTCCGGGTACCACGCCTTACATGCACTCCCTGCCTCGTGCATCAGCGAACGCGTGCTTTAGCGTAATCATTTATTCAAAAGCAGGAAATAACAAAAAATTAATCTAGCAGAAACCACTTGCAGAAAGAAAAGGATGTTGACACTATGATAATTTTACTTCATGCGCAGAAATTCTAATTCTTTATTTCAGTGTACAATAGACGGCTTGCTTGCGCATGCATCACCATCCGCGGCCATCCAATTTGGTTATATATTAGGACGAGTGAACTCGCACTTGTTTATGCCTAAAATGATCGCAGTTTCGAAACGGGGACTGCAGTTCCATTTTAGGCAATGAAGAGACAAAAAACCGTCTGCTATCGATTCTTCCTCACTTTGATAGAGTGTTCACACAGCCTGTCATTATGCCATCTGCTTGTCTGATCTATGCAGCCTTTTCTGCAACTTAGTGGAATGCGATATATAACGCCTGAGGGCGTTCGACATACTTGTTACTGTGCTGTTTTCCACATGTTGCTTTTACGACTTTTCCTGGATCTGTCTTTCCGCAAAGGCTGCCTAGTTTATTGCCGAAAAGGCGATGTTCATGTCGGCTCGCCGTGCTATTTTCTTTAAGCTATGCGAAAGGAAGTGAATATACGCGATTACAGCAACCTTTCTTTTGTCAATGTTACGCCCCCACCACCACCCTCTCGTTGAGGGCACGCCTTCCCTCTGCTGCGCCCGTTTGAGCAGGCCTTTTGCAACGGCCACCAGGACATGCATTAGGTAGCCAGCCTTGTGAAGGCGTGCGGCCTGCAACCTGAAGCTTGCGTACATTAAATGCTTATTCACCTCCCTGCCTTTCCTTCTCCTTCATTTGTCACTTTCCCGTCGTAGTGCTTGAGACTCAAGAAACAAGTGAAATCTAAGCTAAATTGCATTTGAGGCAAAATTAATACAGAGTTTCCCCTCCTAAAGTAACATCAGATTTTTTTTAATGCGAGTACGGTGCGTTTTTTCCCTTCATTGATACGCAACTACACGTACCTAGACCAAGAACACCTTTATATTCAAATACTGCTGCTCAAAAGACGCCGTGAATCAGTTTTATTCAAATTTAAGTGCGATTTCCTGCCTGTCTGCGGTTCTTGCGGCCGAAAGCAACTTGGGCGAACACATTTGTCTTCAGTTTGCGTTAGTTAACTGTTTGTAAGAGAGATCAATATAGTAATATTTCCAAAAGTTCTTGGACAGCATCTCACAATTTCGCCAATTTTAGCAATTTATCTTCTTTTTTAACATCTGTTTATACATTCTTGTGAATAATATAAAGTGCCGCGAGTGAATCATGTCGCAATAGCTCAAAGCTTCAATTTTAAGGAGTGTTATATAGATCACAATGTTTCAGATTGCGCCTAGAAGGCAGCACGCAGGAAACGGTCTCGTACACCCGGCAATGGAATGCGCCACCCTCCTCGTTTAATGAAAGTTGTTATACAGGCCCGACCACTGACAAATTACTTCGCTATAACCTCCATTTCTGCTTCTGGTGATCTTAGGACAATGCTGACGAAAGCGCGCGATTGTCTTAAACCTCAGCAGAAGTCATTATTGGAGGTGCCTCCAAACGAACTGAATATTCCGTTTTGCGCTCTTGCCAAAGTCATTCTAAGTCAGGGACCTTTGTCTGCTACCGCGGGCGTTACCACCGATGCGTTCTTTCAATTACCGAGTGTCGTCATTATCTGCATCTCTGTTAGCAACGTTACAGCGTACCATAGAATGAAAAAAAGAATGCTACAGTAATTCTAAGAATTGTCTACTAATGCGTAAGCATTCTTTGGCTGGTATGTTACATTGCTCTTGATCATTTGCTTTTCCTAGCTTATGCGTGTCTTCCAATCACTTTTCCCGTGCCAAAGAAATGAAATCCTTGTACTGGACGACGTGGAGATGAGTTGCCAAGATTTTGCATGGCCCCTTCAAAGCCATCGTTTCAACTGAGCCGGAACGCCATCGCAACCGGTATCAGCACAACTGTTTTACAGCACAGCTCTCAGGCACCCGTTTGTGTGTTGAACGTGGGCGTGACTCGGCATCCCTCGTAGCTGAGTGAACGAATACAGCGAAAGATGACAGATCGAACGCGGAGTGCAGCGGGGGATGAAAGACGCCGATAGCGAAGAGAGCGCGAAGAGAAAAGCGAAGGAGAAGGGTGCAGCGTAAACATGAGGCGGAAAGCGGAGAAGGAGAGTATGGCGAAATCGTGAGAACAAAAGCGGGGTGCCGCGCAAGGCGGGCTCCGCCACGGCGATCGCTACGAGATGGCGCCACAGTAGCTCGCGTCCGACATATCATACCATCGCATCAGCGGAGTTCCCTCTCTGCGACGACTGCTCGCAATCTCTCGATTACTGAAGCAGTCGCGCCACACATGCTTTGTCCGTTTGCAACGTGCTGTTTCCAACGTGCCACACGAGACAGATTGTCCGCGCCAGCCAATATATTACGAAATGAAAACAGGTATAGAGCTGAGCTCAAATTTCGCGTTAGGGAGTATCGTAATCGTCGGCGAACTTTTCCCCCCTTTTCAGAGGAGCTGTTGAGAAACTAGCTGGGTTTCTCTTGACGTTGGCAGTGTTACGTTTCGCCTACGACGCGCGGTTTAGCCGGCGCGACTGCAACAAAGCGGCAGACATTTTGGCCCGTTCGGCGTCGCCGCTACGCTCCCCGCCAAGCGCGTCCAGGCATGTTCCGATGCCACGTGTCTTCATGTGCGTGTGTGAGTGTATGTGCCACTGTGCCCGACCGGCGGCGATACGACAGCAGGGGGTCACCTTCTCCTCCCAGCCATTGTGCCCGACCGGAGGCGATACGACAGCAGGGGGTCACCTTCTCCTCCCAGCCATTGTGTCCGACCGGAGGCGATACGACAGCAGAAGTCACCTTCTCCTCCCAGCCATTGTGCCCGACCGGAGGCGCTACGACAGTAGGAGTTACCTTCTCCTCCCAGTCTTTGTGCCCGACCGGCGGCGCTACGACAGTATGCGTCACCTTATCCCATTGTACATTCACGTGCTCGTCTATTGAGGGGTTCCTTCTTGCCCTCAACTGCGAGAGTATAAAAACAGCTGCCCCCGGACGCCAAAAAGGAGGGCTCCGATTTCTTCTGTTGAGTAAAGTGCTCTCCCGTCTCTCTTTGGTCAACCTGACCGCCAACTCTTTGCGATGTTAAAATAAACAAGTTGTTTTGTTGTTACCAGTCGACTCATGCTTTGCCGGGACCTTCGGATGCTTCCAGTTGTACCCCAGGCCGCCAGGCCAACGCTACCCTTGGGGCTTGTGACCCAGGTGCAACCACGGGCGTCAGCGCCGAGTTCCCAACAAGTCGTACCATCGGTGCGACCACAACAACCGTTGCCATCGGTGGGATTCAAACAACTGTCTGCCAGCGGTGAGATCGCGACAACGGAGGCCAGCAGCGAAGAGATGCAGTTGACTGTATGCTGAGCAGCTCAACAACGATCCGGGAGCAGTGCAACGAGCCCTGTGTGATGACTGGTTGCCTGCAGCGGAACGACTGCGCTGAACTCTTGACTGCGAGGTTTGGTGAGTGCGGGACTTTCTTCTTCTGAGCTTTGCCAGGCTTTTGTTAGTGTCAGAAACAGAGCTGGTAATTGTGGTTGTCGTTGCTGCCGGGTTAGATTGCGGCAAGACAATATTTGGCAGTAGAGAAAGCAGCATTCAGAGCAGCCATGGATTTGAAGTCGTTGCGCAAACCGAAATTGCTGGAGCTTGCAAGAGAGTTGGGTCTGGATGTCTCGGACAAACTCAGAAAACCAGAACTGCTAAAGGCTATTCTTGAGTTAGAAGCTGAGGATGACGAGCTGTCGGAATGCCTTGAGACCATTGAGGAAAGGGAGACGGCAAAAAGACAGGAGCGCGAAATTAAAGAACAAAAAGAAAAAGAAGAGCGCGAACTTAAAGAACAGAAAGAAAAAGAAGAGCGTGAACGTAAAGAACAAAAAGAGCGAGAGCAACAAGAGAAAAAAGAAGAGCGCGACCGTCAACACGCGTTGGAAATGAAGCGTCTCGAGATTGAGATGGAACGCGCTCGTAATGGAAGTCAGGTACACGGTGCAGGAGAACGCGTATTGTTCAAAATGACTGACATGATGCGGCCGTTTAAGCTTGGAGAGGACATTGGTTTGTTCCTGGTTAACTTTGAGCGAACGTGCGAGAAGCAGGGGTTCTCTCGGGAAACGTGGCCACAGCGCTTGCTCACTTTGTTACCCGGCGAGGCGGCCGACGTAGTCGCTCGCTTGGATAGAGAGGAGGCAGAGGATTTCGACACAGTGAAATCGAGTCTTCTAAAAAAGTACTGGCTGTCAGCGGAGGCGTTCCGTCGGAAGTTTCGGGAAAATGAGAAAGGCAAAAGTGAGTCATATACAAAGTTTGCGTACAGGCTTATGTCAAACATGCAGGAGTGGCTCAAAGAAGAGAAAGCGTTTGGTGACCACGATAAAGTTCTGCACTGTTTCGGGCTGGAACAGTTTTATAGTCGGTTACCTGAGAACGTGAGGTACTGGGTCTTGGATAGGCCAGACGTTTGTACGGTGGCTAAAGCCGCTGAGCTAGCCGAGGAGTTTGTGACGCGTCGGGCTCGCGGAGCTAAGGACGGTCAAAAGGGTGAATTTGGCTCGAAGTTTGAGAGGCCGAAGTTCACACCCATGAGAGCAAAGGGGAACACGCGTAGTGCGGATGCGAGTGGAAGCAGTGCGACCGAACCTAAGGAGACGGCGGCAGCCGAAGCCGAACGCAGAAAGCGGTTCGAGATGAGGCAAGCGCGCGTTTGTTATACGTGCCAGAAGCCGGGTGACGTTTCGGCGCAGTGTCCGGAAACAACACCAAAAGTTGTGTTTTTTTCAATATGCAGCACTGACGAGAACATGAAGCTTCTCGAGCCTTACATGCGAGACCTCCTCGTGAACGGGAAAGAGTGCCGAGTGCTTCGCGATTCCGCAGCTACGATGGATGTAGTTCACCCCTCTTACGTAGAACCCCATATGTTCACGGGCGAGTGCGCATGGATCAAGCAAGCCGTGGAAGCTCATAGCGTGTGTCTGCCAGTAGCAAATGTGCTTATTGAAGGACCTTTCGGAGCGCTTGAGACGGAGGCGGCAGTGTCATCTATGCTGCCCCCCCAGTACCCGTACCTATTTTCGAACAGGTCCGATCACCTCCTGCGCGAGAAGGGGCTTTTGTTTGGTGAAGCTAGTGTTCAGGCCTTAACCAGATCGAAGGTTCGGGAGCTCGCTGCAAAGGCGGTAGTTGCGGGGCCGACGTTATCAAACAACGAAAAAGGGTCAGAGGCGCAGCAAGCTGATATTCAGAGCACGCCCGAACTGAATAAAATTGAGTCTGTAGCGTTGAAGGCGCCAGATACTGGAGAGGAAATGCCCGATAAGGGAAAGTTAGAAGAGCTATCTACAGATTTGCTCATCGCGCCTACGTCAGACGGACTTGATAGGTTGCTAAAAGTCAGCCGGTCGGCTTTGATAGCCGAGCAAAAGAAGGATGGCAGCCTAGAAAACATTCGCTGCAATGTCAAGGAAGGTATCGCCAGGAAAAATGCGCGTTTTGTGGAAAGAGGTGGAGTCCTGTACCGGAAGTATCTAGACCGCAGAGGAGTGGAGTTCGATCAGCTGATCGTGCCTCAATACTATCGTCAGGATCTGTTGCGCTTGACGCATGGGGGTTCGTGGTCCGGACACCTTGGAGTTAAGAAAACTAAGGACCGTCTCTTGCAAGAGTACTATTGGCCAGGGTGTTTTCGGGACGCAGACCATTTCGTGAGGACGTGTGACACTTGTCAGCGGGTGGGCAAACCAGGGGACAAATCAAGGGCGCCGTTGAAATTGGTACCTATCATTACGGAGCCTTTTAGACGGCTCGTTATTGATACAGTGGGACCTCTGCCGGTAACAGCCACGGGGTACAGACACATTTTGACTGTGATCTGCCCAGCGACAAAGTTCCCTGAAGCAGTGCCGCTTAAAGAACTCAGCTCAGTTGAGATAGTCAATGCACTACTGTCCATATTTGCGCGAGTTGGTTTTCCTGCGGAAATCCAATCAGATCAGGGCACAGTGTTTACTAGCGCTTTGACGACAACTTTTCTCGAAAGGTGTGGGGTAAAGCTGCTACACAGCTCAGTGTACCACCCACAGTCGAATTCCGTTGAGAAGCTCCACTCCGTCATGAAGCGCGTGTTGAGAGCATTGTGTTTTGAACATCGAACTGACTGGGAGCTGTGTCTGCCTGGGGTGATGTTTGCATTAAGGACCGCGCCGCATGCAGCTACGGGGTTTTCGCCAGCTGAGCTGGTGTACGGTCGCTCGCTTCGGTCTCCGCTTCGCATGCTTCGAGAATCGTGGGAAGGCAGGGGCGACGACCCAGTCGTGGTGGAGTACGTGCTTAAGAAGGGCACAGGAGTTGTCAGGTGAAGCAATGGCAAAGGCCCAGCAGAGGGCCAAGGTTTATTATGATCGGACCGCCAGGGCCCGTCGTTTTGAGGTGGGCGATGAGGTCATGATATTGCGCACATCGCTAAACAACAAACTAGACGTGCAGTGGGAGGGCCCAGCACGAATTGTTCAGAAACTGTCGGACGTTAACTACGTGGTAAGTCTGCCAGGAAAGCGGAAAGCACAGCAAGTTTACCACTGTAATCTGCTCAAACCTTATAGACAAAGGGAAGCAGTGGTGTGCATGATGGTAAACGTTCCTGAAGAGCTTCCGGTCGAGCTTCCGGGACTAGGCTCAGTGACGAACAGGGAAGACACCGGTCAAGTCATTAGTGACCTTATCAGTAAAGCACCGCTGTCGCCTGAGCAGAAAACCGAACTACACCAGCTCTTACAAGAGTTTCAAGGTCTGTTCTCTGAGAGGCCTGGTAGGACTTCTGTACTTACTCATGATATAGAACTTACCTCCCCAGAGCCAGTACGATCCAAGGCGTATCGGGTGTCACCCCGCCAGAGCAATATTATGAGGCTGAGGTAAACAAAATGCTACAGCTCGGTGGTATTGAGGCAGGTGAGAGTGATTATACCTCCCCTTTGATTTTAGTTGAGGTACCGGGCAAGGAACCTCGTCCTTGCGTCGACTACCGCAGGCTTAATTCCATCACTAAGGATCAAATTTATCCGATCCCTAACATCGAGGAGCGCCTTGAGAAAGTTAGTAGCGCTCAGTTTATTTCCACCCTAGATCTTGTCAGGGGTTATTGGCAGGTTCCACTTACAGAAGAGGCTAGTAGGTATGCGGCGTTCATTTCACCAATGGGAACATTCCGTCCTAAAGTGTTGAGTTTTGGTTTGAAGAACGCGCCATACTGTTTTTCAAGCCTCATGGATAAAGTGTTGCGGGGACAGCAAGAATTCGCTTTACCGTATCTAGACGACGTAGCGATATTCCCCGCATCCTGGTCTGAGCATATGGCACACTTGCGGGCAGTGCTAACCCGCCTGCGCGAAGCAGGCTTGACAGTCAAGGCTCCTAAGTGCCAGTTAGCACAGGCCGAGGTTGTCTACCTCGGTCACGTGATTGGTCAGGGTCGTCGCCGCCCCTCTGAAATAAAAGTGGCCGCTGTGCGAGACTTTCCGCAACCGCGCACGAAGACCGATATTCGGTCGTTCTTAGGTGTCGCCGGCTACTATCAGAGGTACATCCCCAGGTACTCTGATATCGCGGCTCCCCTGACGGATGCTCTAAGAAAAACAGAGCCTCAAACAGTCGTCTGGGACGAGACAAAGGAAAGAGCTTTTAGCGCCCTAAAGAGTGCCCTAACAAGCCAGCCTGTGCTACGATCGCCAGACTATACAAAAGGGTTCGTTGTTCAGTGCGATGCTAGTGAGCGAGGCATGGGCGTTGTACTGTGCCAACGGGAAAATGGAGAAGTAGAACACCCCGTCCTGTATGCTAGTCGTAAGCTGACCAGTCGTGAGCAGGCGTATAGCGCCACCGAGAAAGAGTGTGCATGTCTCGTGTGGGCCGTTCAGAAATTGTCATGCTATCTAGCCGGCTCGAGGTTTATCATTGAGACGGATCACTACCCTCTCCAATGGCTGCAGACCATCTCTCCCAAAAATGGCCGCCTCCTGCGCTGGAGCCTCGCTTTGCAACAATATTCCTTTGAGGTGCGTTACAAAAAGGGGAGTCTCAACGGTAACGCCGATGGCTTAAGTCGAAGCCCCTAACGTAGGAATCAGCCTCAAAACTGTTTGTTACTGATGTTTTCTTCCTGAGGCAGGATTTTTTTTAACATATTGCTTTTGTTTAGTGTTTCAAAGTGATGATATGCTTTCTAGTGCAATTTTCCAATTTGTGGACGCGTTCTGAGTGATGCTAGACTACTGTAAGGAACTAGGCAGTGGTATAAAAAGGGGAAAGAGCCTGGCAGGGCTTAGTGAGGGTTGTGCCGTGCTTGCTGACTGAGCGGTTGAGTTTCAGCGTAGTTCTAACGCTTGCCGGGAACGAGAACAAAAATGTGAACTCTCCCGAAGTCACTTTGCAGTGTCCCGTGCGAACCTGAACGAGAGAGCGAGGCCTTCTCTGTGCGCTGCGCTCAAGAAACATCGAGGGACGCCCGACTTCGGTTATGAGCATCATCGGGCGACCTCCCTCCGGACAGCGGATGCAGTCCCCTGTCCATCGGGATCTCCTTCCCCCGGCGGGGCGGTCTGTTACGTTTCGCCTACGACGCGCGGTTTAGCCGGCGCGACTGCAACAAAGCGGCAGACATTTTGGCCCGTTCGGCGTCGCCGCTACGCTCCCCGCCAAGCGCGTCCAGGCATGTTCCGATGCCACGTGTCTTCATGTGCGTGTGTGAGTGTATGTGCCATTGTGCCCGACCGGCGGCGATACGACAGCAGGTGGTCACCTTCTTTCTCCTCCCAGCCATTGTGTCCGACCGGAGGCGATACGACAGCAGAAGTCACCTTCTCCTCCCAGCCATTGTGCCCGACCGGAGGCGCTACGACAGTAGGAGTTACCTTCTCCTCCCAGTCTTTGTGCCCGACCGGCGGCGCTACGACAGTATGCGTCACCTTATCCCATTGTACAATCACGTGCTCGTCTATTGAGGGGTTCCTTCTTGCCCTCAACTGCGAGAGTATAAAAACAGCTGCCCCCGGACGCCAAAAAGGAGGGCTCCGATTTCTTCTGTTGAGTAAAGTGCTCTCCCGTCTCTCTTCGGTCAACCTGACCGCCAACTCTTTGCGATGTTAAAATAAACAAGTTGTTTTGTTGTTACCAGTCGACTCATGCTTTGCCGGGACCTTCGGATGCTTCCAGTTGTACCCCAGGCCGCCAGGCCAACGCTACCCTTGGGGCTTGCGACCCAGGTACAACCACGGGCGTCAGCGCCGAGTTCCCAACAGGTCGTACCATCGGTGCGACCACAACAACCGTTGCCATCGGTGGGATTCAAACAGCAGCTAGCTCGGAGATGGAGAGCTGAGAGAAAGTGAAAGCAGAGTATAAAAATAGCATTGCGCAGCATGGCGACGCGGCGAGGGTGGGTGGAGACTAGCGGGGGAGAAGGAGTGGGGCGCACGCAAGCGAGGAACGCGGCCTCGACGCGTGCCCTCTCCTGTGGCGCGCGAGGCAGGGGGTGAGGCGAGGGAGGAGGGGCGTTCTTCTCCGGCGGCTGCTACGGTGCCTCAATCCTCGTCGCCCGCCGCTCCGTACTGAGTGGAGACAAACGCGACGTCTACTACGGTGTTGGCAACGCAAATCGCGGATGCCGTAGTAGACGCTTTTGGCGGACGCCGTAAAACGCGTCGCCGGCGCTCGTGTGTCTTGTGTGCGGTTTGGCATTACTTTATTGGCCTTCCCCCAGCTCCACTGGTCTCTGGTATTTGCGAATTTTTTATATGATTTTCTCTTTTCCTTTTTTCTAACTACCTTCACACGGCGACGGTAACGACACCAATTTCTTTTTACAGCGGAGCTGTTTAAACTTTATTTCCGCCGTAAGCGTTACCACAAAACTCAACCCAGCTGTGCCGCGCCTCGCGTTGCCTAGCAACCACCTGCGAGAGCACCGAGGCACGTAACATCCTCGCACACGCCACGCGCGTAGGGCGGAGTCGTGACGTCACAGGCGAGGAAAATCTCGGAACAGACGGCGCGACGACACACCTCTCGCCTCCTCTACTCCGTACGCATGTGCTGCTCCCATGGGAAGCCCGAAGAAAACCCGACGCCCGAAGATGAATCGGCTTAGCGAGAAGCGATGTGTCGCCGCCGAGGAACACCGCGCCGAAGCTGCGGCTGAGAAGAGGTGGCGCCGAGCTGAGGATTTCACTACCATAAATAATTTATTATTATTATTATTATTATTATTATTACACTACTTCCACGTTTACGAATCAGTTGTTCTTTTGATATTCAGCAGCACCACCGCAGGCTTGTCTGCACACACAACCGTAATGTGCAAAAGTAAGCTTTCAAGGCGGCCTGAAGAGAACGGTTTTCTCGCTGATCAATTTTATTTTCAAGCTTAGCTTTCTTTGTCCGTTCCATCGACTTTTCCACTGCCGCTATTTTTTACGCCGCGTCCGGAGAGGTGGTTCGGAGTGTGCAGTTACATGGCAGAAGCGTGGCAGAGACGAAAGGCGACGCGAGAAACTCGTTTGCACCTTTCCATCGACGGTCGTGAAATGCCCTCTAGAGCTGCCTGGGCGTCGGCGCGACATCATATGGCAGCTGTAATTACCCGTAACCCCCTCCCCCCCCTCCGTAAAAGAATTGCGGAAGCTGCAGCGCTTACCTTTCTGCTATCGTGCAACAACCCAGAGGGGGAAAATTAAATTATGGGCTTTTACTTGCCAAAACAGCTTTATGATTATGAGGCGCGCCGTAATGGAGGACTCCGGAAATTTGGACCACCTGG
This sequence comes from Dermacentor variabilis, assembly GCF_050947875.1. Taxonomy (NCBI): domain Eukaryota; kingdom Metazoa; phylum Arthropoda; class Arachnida; order Ixodida; family Ixodidae; genus Dermacentor; species Dermacentor variabilis. The sequence continues at coordinate 29,664,163 of NC_134571.1, forward strand.
GGTTTTTTAACGTGCACCTAAATCTAAGTACACGGGTGTTTTCGCATTTCGTGCCCATCGAAATGCGGCCGCCGTGGCCGGGATTTGATCTCGCGACCTCGTGCTCAGTAGCCGCGGGAAACTCAAAGCAGGCAGAGGAGGCGGAGAATTGATAGAACCGACGCAGCCACGAAACAAGTGAATCATTCGGGCACTACGATGTGCCTCATAATCCGGTTGTGGTTTTGGTGCGCACAACCCCATAACTCAATTAACGTTTACTACTTCTTCCACGATGTGATGTGCTGTGTGAGGTAATGGCAATGCTAACCTTCTGGGAGTTTATGAACAGATGCGCACAACGCCTCAAGTAAACAACACGTCTCTCTGTGCGTTCTGTGTACCACGCAGTAGTAAGTAGCCCGATAATTCAATTAAAGTTTGACACTTTAGCCGCGACGCCATGTGCCGTGTGAGGCAATGACAACGCTGACCTTCTCTAAAATTATGAACAAGAATGCCTCAAGCAAAACACGTGAGTGTGGGGGCATGGAACCGGCGAGATGGCGGTTGCTTACACGTTTTCTACTGGTCACGCAGGCGTTTTCGGCGAACATTTCCACGGTGGTCCTTCCTTATGGAATTCCGGTCGAGGACGCATGCCTGGAATTGATCGATAGCGGTTCCTCGTCTTCGACTGATTTGTTCGAAGCCTTCGAGCGACAACAGTACCCGCCGGTGACGAATTTGGCCGTTTTGCGATTCCAAATTGGCAACATTGCCATGTGGGCGGGGACGCTGCCTAGTGTCGGCTAGAAAATCACCGGAGCAGCATTGTGACGATGGGACGTGGAACCGGCGAGATGGCGGTGATCCTTACAAGTTTTCTACTGCTCACGCAAGAAGTGTTTTTTTTTTTCGTTGAAAGCCCCTCCCTATATTTGATCGGTTCCATCCCAAACGCTTTATCTTACTTTTTCTTGTCGAAGCTGTTTTGTGTTGTCAAATCGCGTGCATGTCCAGAGGCGTTTCTTTTCTTTTCGTTGCCCGCTTTTTATCTACTGATTTTGCTGCTTTGTGGCGCGTGTATTCAGTGTGACCCAGGTTCACTAACTGCTCAACAAATCCAACAACTGTTGAATGGTCAAGCTGCTATACTTTCTGAGCTATCGCAGTTCACCGAAGACGTTAACGGAAAAGCTCGGCTGCTTTCTTAAGCAACTAAGTTTGAGAAGACCGACACAATTGAAATTACTTTCGCTAACGTTGAACATCAGCAACGACAAGATCGCAAAGCTTTGAAAAGCATGATTAAATAAATGGGCGACTTTGGAAATCATGGAAGGCGGAATAATTTGCTTTTTTATGGCTTGGCGGAACAAACAAGCAAACTAATGCCACTGAGACGGCAGCCCAGTCTGAGGAACTCGTGATAAGTCTGTGCACTGCGAAGTTTGAACTGCCTTCGTTAGCTATTAAACGTGGATCAGGCTGGGTCAATTCTGCAATGAAAAAAAAAATAGGCAAATCATTGTTCGCTTCAATTCTTTTAAAGCCCGCCAAGGCGTGCTTACAAAAGCGTTCAAACTCAGGAGATCGAGTGTTGCTGTACTTGAAGACTTTTCCCGTACTGTGCGTGATAAGCGAAAGAAATGCCAAACAAAACAGCGAATAAAGCTTGGAACCAGTTCTGGAATTTGATACGTTTCACTTGGGGAGCAGGCGCTTTCAACGTGAGAGTGAAGCCGGCGTTGTACGGGAGCTATGACACAGTTCTGTTATAGGAAACGACGTGCCCGGTCAAAGTTCTGCTAATCAATCGCCGTAGTATAAAAAATAAAGCTGATAATTTCAACTTTTTTCTCCGTACCAACCAAGCGACCATTGCTTTGGGAACAGAATCATGGCTTGAACCGACTGTCTCAAGCATTAAATTATTTTCTGGAACCTACGAGCGTTTTCGTCGAGACCGCTGCGCACGTAGCGTAGGGGTGTTTATTCTTGTCCATAATGGTATCCCAAACGTCCAAATAGAATTTCCCGATATTGAAATTGAATCGATTTTTTTGTAAAGTAAGGCTGCCGAATGGTAAAGCAATGGTTTTTGGGGTCATTTTGTAGGCCTCCTGGTCCTGTGTAGAACCACTACTTAATTTATTCAATGTTCTTGAAACTATTAACAATGAATGCCTTGTTCCAGGAGGGGACTTCAGCCGTCCCGATATGGACTTGTCAGCTGGGGAACCAAGGCATACTGCTCGCGGTAGTCTATACTTTACTTTTTCTGATATTGTAGATGAGAACACATTCTTCGAGCATGTGCGCTAGCCATCACGCACTGATGGAACAGGTCGTGTACTCGACCTCTTGCTCTGTAACGTACCTGATGTTGTATACAATGTTCGAATGTTGCCAGTTTTGAGCGACCACAATGCTATTCAAGCAGATTTATCTTTTCTGCATATGAAAGTCGCAAAAACACCTAGCCAAAAGATTTATGTCTACAGCAGGGCCAACTACGAGGCGATTAACGCTGCTTTCGAGTCGCTCTTTAAAACTTCTCATGCAAAAAAAAAATAAATTATGGGGTTTTACGTGCCAAAACCACTTTCTGATTATGAGGCACGCCGTAGAGGGGGACTCCGGAAATTTCGACCACCTGGGGTTCTTTAACGTGTACCTAAGTCTAAGTACACGGGTGTTTTCGCATTTCGCCCCCACCGAAATGCGACCGCCGTGGCCGGGATTCGATCCCGCGACCTCGTGCTCAGCAGCCCAACACCATAGCCACTGAGAAACCACGGCGGGTAACTTTTCATGCACTCGCGGATAATCTAAACATCGAACAACTGCGGAATATTCTTAAACTGAAAATGTTTACAATACGAGAAGCTTTCGTGCCATCAAGAGTTATATCATGTAAGAGAGCTCGAGACGAACCCTGGTTTAACCCAGTTATGTGCCCTAATTCGAAAACAGCGACAAATTTATCATATATACAACGCGTCTAGTTTGAAAGGGTACTTGGCCTTACTGAAAGCAATAAAAATTGAATTTAAACAAACGTCCGACACCGCTAAGGACTTGTATTTCTTGAATCTTGCACAAAGTCGTGTCAGGGATGCCAAAAGCTTTTGGAGGTATGTGAAGCGTATTGGTGAAGACAACCAATCGATACCTGCTTTGAAAAATGATGAAACAATCGTTCATAATAATGAGTCTAAAGATAAAATTTTTAGTCGTTTTAAATACTATAGCTAATTTAAATACTATAGCAGACTTGTGTGTACGTTGGCATATCTCATTAAATATAGAAAAAGCTGTTCGCGTCACCTTCACAAGAAAACGCGCTAACCATCCATTTAAGGTATACCATTCATGACATTACTCTGAACATAACTAAGGAATTTAATTGCGGCGGCATTTTAGTCATATACGGAGTAACTTAAAAACGCAGCTGTACTTCAGTCATGTACGCTCAATACTTGAATCATCATCATCAACCTAGTTACGCCCACTGCAGGGCAAAGGCCTCTCCCATACTTCTGCAACTACCCCGGTCATGTACTGATTGTGGCCATGTCGTCCCTGCAAACATCTTAATCTCCTCCGCCCATCTAACTTTCTGCCGCCCCCTGCTACGCTTCCCTTCCCTTGGAATCCAATCCGTAACCCTTAATGACCACCGGTTATCTTCCCTCCTCATTACATATCCTGCCCATGCTCATCTCTTTTTCTTGAGTTCAACTAAAATGTCATTAACTCGCGTTTGTTCCCTCACCCAATCTGCTCTTTTCTTATCCCTTAACGTTACACCCATCATTCTTCTTTCCATGGCTCGTTGCCTTGTCCTCAGTTTAAGTAGAACCCTTTTCGTAAGCCTCCAGGTTTCTGCCCCGTACTTGAGTACTAGTAAGACACAGCTGTTATACACTCTTCTCTTGAGGGATATTGGTAACGTGCTGTTCATGATCTGAGAATGCCTGCCAAAAGCACCCCAGCCCATTCTTATTCTTCTGATTATTTCAGTCTCATAATCCGGATCCGTGGTCTCTACCTGCCCTAAGTAGATGTATTCCCTTACCACTTCCAGTGCCTCGCTACCTATCGTAAACTGCTGTTCTCTTCCGGACTGTTAAACATTACTTTAGTTTTCTGCAGATTAATTTGAGACCCACTCTTCTGCTTTGCCTCTCCAGGTCAGTGAGCATGCATTGCAATTGGTTCCCTGAGTTACTAAGCAAGGCAATATCATCAGCGAATCGCAAGTTACTTAGGTATTCTCCATTAACTCTTATCCCCCATTCTTCCCAATCCAGGTCTCTGAATACCTCCTGTAAACACGCCGTCAATAGCATGGGGGATATCGTATCTCCCTGTCTGACGCCTTTCTTTATTGGGATTTTGTTGCTTTCGTTATCGAGGACTACGGTGGCTGTGGAGCCCCCCTAGATATATTCCAGTATATTTACATACCGCTCGTCTACACCCTGATTCCGTAATGCCTCCATGACTGCTGAGGTTTCGACAGGATCAAACGCTTTCTCGTAATCAATGAAAGCTATCTATAAGGGTTGGTTATATTCCGCACATTTCTCTATCACCTGACTGATAGTGTGAATATGGTCTATTGTTGAGTAGCCTTTACGGGATCCTGAATACTTGAATATGGATGCGTTTATTGGGACCCACATACATCTGGGCTTATAAATAAATTAGGAAAAATCGATAATAGGGCAGTTAGGTTTGTTCTTGGTAACTACAGCCGACAGCTTAGCGTGACAGAAAGCAAACATAAACTTAAATGGCAAGAGCTGAAGGACCTTAGAAGGCATGTCAGATTAAAAATGTTTCACGATATTTATTGTTTTAAAACAGGAGTAAACAAGGAACAGTTTATACAGGCACCATACCATATATCTAAAGGACTGGACGACTGTTTGAAGGCCGGGGAATTTTCTTGTAAGGGTGACGTCTTGCGTTATTCCTTTTTCGATAGAACTGTTTGAGATTGGAATAGTTTGCCATTGAGCATTGTATATATCACATGAAATGATGCTTTTTCCACGCATTAATGTAATTGTTCATGTACTTAGTTAAGTCTGCAACCTCCCTGCTATAATGCCCTACGGGGCGATGCAGGTAACTGATCAAAAATAAATAAGTAAAAACATCTCGCTGTGTGTTCTGTGTATTACGTAGACAAACAGCAGTGGTGCACGCAAGTAACCTTTACTATCGAGTCACCACCTCAAGCTGTAGTAAACGCAGAATAAATTAAATAATCACCGTCAACATCGGTGATAATTATCCTGAATCTAAGAAAGCAGCCCGGAAAGCTTCGCTTAAGTCTATTCCCACAGTGCATGGTATCCGTAAAACTTCTTTTTCAGTTGTTTCTCATCGCTTATAAAGCTACCAGTCATCTACATTTGGACTCTTATAACGATTTATTGTCTTAACTTCGCAAAGTACGCATTTTTATTCATATACAAGGCATTACACTTTTCGAGTAACAGACAGACTTTGCTGGGGTACTCGCCAAAGAATTCTTACGCATTATAACATGAACGCTAGATATGTACTTGTCAAAGAAGAGACGGTTATCGAAAGAAATTGGAAGATGAAAGTCGCTGTCAATGTGCGATGCGCGATGAGTAGAGTCAGCCGTGCGGGCTCTATCTTGAAGTGAATCTGCGATGAGTACGGAGTCTCGGTGCGCTGAGGGCTCATTTACACTGTGTTCTAGCTGCTTAGTTCGTGTTAAGGCGAGAGGCAGTACGATGGTTATTTCGCTAGCTGCTGCTACCGCTTTTCCTCACGACAGCGTTCTCAAAGAAAGTGTCAGCAGTCATCGAGTGACATGTGTTGGTGTTGGCCTGTGCGCGCGTGACACCATGCATGTCAATTTAGTTAGCGACCGAATATTTACGAGTTTATACAACCGATGAAACTGCTATCCTTACTTCGTATAGCTGTCCGCTAATTTGGTATCGCAACTGATGCCTCGCCTTTCGACTTGCCTCGTTCTATATTACGCTCCTGCTTAGGCTCCTCCTTCGTTGTGAGTTCGCGAGAGTTAGCCATATAAAGATAAGTCCCCTGTTCGAAACATTGGCTGCAGCGAGTTCCTTGGTTAGAGCATTGTTGGTAACTTCAGCATAATGGGTTGGGTATAATGAACATGTACAATCTGATTTTAGAACAAAAAGTTTCGCTAGTTAAGTACAACCAGCAAGCTACACCAACCACCCGGTGCACAGTACGGTGTATTAACAATCGGCGTTATCATTAGCCTACCAATTACAGCTGAATTGGGGCAAGAAACCATGTAGGCTATCTTTTAATTGATATATGACAGCCTAATCCCTCCTATAAGTCTTTATTTTTTTTCGCCTGGTAAAGTACTTATAACCTTTTCAGTTCTGTTGCCTTTATTCGCGTTTAGGTGTTCTCGTTTATGTGTTTAGTAGCCGATTCATAGAAGGAACACCAGAACGCTTCCCACCGGCTGATCTATTATCAGTTGTGCCTCCTTCGCTTCAAGCGTGCGCCGTGGCTACTGCTGTGGTTACCTCAGACCCGTGGGGCGGACCGCAGGTGAATTCGGCATGGACAAGGGCTAAATATATGATTGACTGACTGCTTCTAATGTCCCAAAGATTTACAAGTTCTATGAGCGACATTATGTAACTCCAAGCTCTAGCTGTTTGAACTACATTGCGTTCTTTAACGTCAACCCATGTCTCATTATAGTGGTACTCTATGTCGTGCCTGAGGCTGCCGTCACCACCAATTAACCTCTCTTTCTCCTGCTGTGGAGCAGTACACCACACAAGTGGTGAGCAATGGCGCTGTGTGTCAGATGAGATGAGCACTCAGTGAGTTCGTTTATTTGCGTTTCTGCTGCATGTTGCCTCCATGGAGCCGAGAGTAGTTTTTCTAGGTCAAAGGGTTGCCACAGCTTGACGGACTTCATCAGTAAATCTGCGGCCCGTGCAACGTTGTTGCCATTGTAAAGTAGTGCAGCATTTGCTCCGTAGTCCTATATACAGGACTCCGCATTTTCGTTTTGCATTCGTATCGGTGCAAAAGTCTCGAATCTGCAACGTAGCCTTCAACTTGTTCGCCGAAATACTCATTTCCTAGACACCCGAGTGGCTCTCTACTCAGCGATTGAAAGGAAAGCTTGTCTCATGGCCAGAGTGGTGCGTAAGACGTCAGTCAGTATAAGCCAGCTGAGCTCCGCAGGAAGAGGTCGAAAAAAAAGCAAAGCTTCGCCGTCATTGAAAACAGGAAAGACGGGGGCCAAGCGTTACGGAAAAGTGCAAAGCCTAGAAAGCCTGGTAGCTAAGCGCGCATGCCCCTTGACGGGGTTACGTGGGAAACGCAGAGCAGTCAAAGATAAGTTATGGTCTGATACAAAAATCACATCCATCTAGCTCACCTTGCAAGTTTTAATACGAAGAATTATGTAAGAAGCTCTCAGCAAGGTCACGTAGGGTTATTTGCACCTTTTTTTCCGTTTAACTTATAAATAAATTTTCCACTTACAAACCCACAATATAATGCTATAACCTTACACTTTACATAATAATGCCCGCGAAACTGAGAAATTATAAGGATATAAGCAGTAATAAACAATTCAAATTTACATAAAACTCAATGACATGGTTTTGTGAGAAATGAGAAGTTATAAGCCACCTGAGGAGTTTGAAAATAGGCACAATCAGTGTTATCTTGTGGTGAGGGTTTGCTCATGGTGAGACACCCATACATGCATTAACTTTGGGGTGCCGGGTCATCTGGGCCCAAAGCCCACATCGCCCGCAACGCTCCGAAGGTACACCCTCCTCACGATAGAGGCGCAGCGACCACGCAACAGGGGTGATTTTGCCTCATTGGACACCGGGCACCGCTCTCCACAGCTGCTTCTGCACTCGCAAGGAGGGCGAACATGTTTGGACCAAAGAAGGTGAGCGTTGCTTCAACCTCACGAGCTAAGTAACGCTACCCTAATCTAACGGAAGAGAAGGAATAACATGTAGCTCGCAAACGCGCAGATAAGCAGTCGACATATAATTTAGTTAGTTAGTTAGTTAGTTACTTAGTTAGTTAGTTAGTTATTAGCTACCTTTTTATTTATATAGTAATATAAGAGAGCATAGGTGCTGACTACGGGGGAGCTCTGGGGCTCTCCCCCCCTCTCCTCCCCACACACAACTAAAGTCCGATTTTAGAACTTTTTCACCCACATCATTTGAGGTTTCTCTTGACTTGCCTCGACCTTTTCACTTGAAATTTTATTCTGGCTAGTAGCTTACTGCATCATTGCTGGCGCGGATTTGCATGGCCTTTAATTCATACTTTCGTTTTCTTTCTAAAATCCTGACAATAGGAGGACTAGCGCATTAGAAGCACTAGCGGCAGCCTTGCCTTGGGAATTGCAAATGGTAACACGAGGAACGCCGCAAATATATAGCAGTCATGGAAGTGTGGTAGTAGACTAAATGCATCGACTATCATCAGAAATTATGAAAACCTGAGATAAACCCTAAGCTTCCAGAAACAGCGGTGGAAGACTCCACCTTTGAGTCCTAGCCTACGCATGAACGTTCTAGCATTTATGGCCTCAAACCCTCATGTTAACGTGCAGGGGACGTGGCCGCCCAAGTACCAATTTCAATGTCATCAGTTTAGAGGTTTCTAAACGACGGCCTTTCACCCGTTGCCCCTTAACCAGCACAGATGTTTGGAAGATGGACCTGTAGAATCGTCTAGATTTCTCGAATTGGGTCCTCACTAAAGCCGGTGAGGCATCAGACTTTTTGAGCAGTGTCGTGTGCTCATATGAAGCCAATTTTTGCAGAAACGGCCAAGCAAATTTGCATAATGCACACTATTGGAGTGACTCCAATACACACTGCGTAAAGCGCACTCGGCACCACTACCGGCGGTCGTTCAATGCTTGATTCGGAATTTACGCCAGTGCTATAATCGGTCCCATCTTCTTCGATTACACACTGACTGGACAGCGTTACGTGGACGAAATCCTTGAAGGAGTGGTTGATGAGTTGCTCAGCGAAGTCCCGCAGTCACGTCTTCCACATCTGTGCTGTCAGCAAGGTAAAGCACCGGCACACAGCAGCAGCCGAGCATGAAACTAGCTGGATGCGACATTTCATGCGCAATAGATTGGAAGGAACGGGCGTGTAAGTTGGCTGGCTAGGTCACCTGACCTCTCTCCACTTGATTTCTTTCTTTGGGGTTATGTGAAAGATCTTGTTTACATGATTGAGTCGACGACGTCAGATTAGCTCAAGGCAAAGATAACGGATGTCTGCCATAGAATTCCAGCATTGGTCATTAAGAAAGCCACTGAAGATGTGATAAAGCGGATTCGGTACTGCGTAGCTGCAGAAGGAGACCTATTAGAACACGTAGTCTAGGCAGCAACTCGTGTTCAACGGTGCTTACGAATTCATAGATAATAAGTGCGCACTGAAATCTGATGATGCTTTTTCTTCATTTGTTGTTGTTTTTGTGTGTTTGTGTGTGTGTGGGGGGGGGGGGGGGCATCCCGATTGCCAATTCGGCTCATTTAGAAGTGGTATATTTCATTTCTCGAACGCACCGATATTGCCTTTTCTCTACGCGATGGTCGCTTCTCGGTCTGTTTGTCTCGCTTTTATTTTTTTTTGCCCCAAACCTATTTTTGCAGCACGCATATACTTTGCTGAAAAATAAAACGGCCACTTTAATTTGGAATTGGTACGAAGCAAGTTTCTGGCGTGAAATATAGCTGCGCGCGCACTCTTTCGAAGCAGTGCGAGCAGAGCCGAGATTTTGAAATATTCCATACCCGCCGTGGTTGCTCAGTAGCTATGGTGTTGGGCTGCTGAGCACGAGGTCGCGGGATCGAATACCGGTCACGGCGGCCGCATTTCGATGGGGGCGAAATGCGAAAACACCCGTGTGCTTAGATTTAGGTGCACGTTAAAGAACCCCAGGTGGTCAAAATTTTCGTAGTCCTCCACTACGGCGTGCCTCATAATCAGAAAGTGGTTTTGGCACGTAAAACCCCAAATATTATGATTATTGAAACATTCCATGGCTTTTCGCGTATATATATACATATATATATATATATATATATATATATATATATATATATATATATATATATATATATATATATATATATATATATATATATATATATAACTTGAGCTGCGCTACAAGGTAAGCAGAACGAGTATTTCACTTCAGCAGTTTCGACCGGTGGACCCTGATGAAGATCGGTCCACCGGTTGCAACTGTTCAAAATAAATACTTGTTCTGTTTACATTGTAGCACCGCTCAAGTAGGAGCCGGAAGTTCTAAAGAGCCCTGATTTGAATTCGTTCGGTATTTGCTATTGTGGTAGTATTAAATTGCTTCGCTTTACATCTCATTCGGGCTTTTGTTATGAGCGACTGATTGCATCTCCACTGCATTTTGCTAGCTCTAAATTTCACTATATAATTTCATTTTAATTTCTATATATATATATATATATATATATATATATACACACACAGGGTTCAGAAACCTAGTCGTGCCCCAGTCCCCCGTCCCCCCGGGAAAATGAAACCTTTCCGCCTATGTACGGGAGTACTGCCAGTCTGAATGCTCGACCTTAGGCAGGAGCGGGCGATACGTTGGAAGTAAGAGAACACAGAAAATTTAGGTGTGTAAAAGAAGAAGGCAGGGATGTTAAGCAGACGTGCGTCTGGTTGGCTGCCCTACTCTATGGGAGGGAAAAGAAGGAATAGAAAGATAAGACATGTACGAGAGTAATTGAATAGTGATGCGGGTAGGCCATGCAGCAACAGGGGCAATGTGCTGTGCGCTTACAGCACGGATCCACAGTGCAGATAACTGTGTCGTTATTTTTCTGAGCAAGCGACAAGGTTCTGTAATTACAGAAACCGCGGCTCCTATATATTTCGACTAGTGCAAGTGAGACAATTCCGTCTGCAGATACTGCGATAACGTTCGCCGGAGAAGAGCTAGGCCTTGTGCTTTTCGACACAGACGCAGTTCTTGCCTCGGGATCTGCGGTGACTGGTTTGCCTGTTCGGTAGGAGTGGGACGACAACGCATTGGAGAAAGCGAACGACGTCGTGGAGGTGGCGAGCGGCGATAATGGGCAGAAGAATTGGTGGTGCGTGGAGGAGTCGGATGGGATTCAGGAGGTGCTGAGAAAAACCGAACTGGAGGGGCGTAGGAAGGCGCTGGTTGGTGAGCTAGGGGAAACCATAAGCGACCTTGACAGAAGCGTGCCACATGACTAGGGACGCCACAATAGAAGCGTACTGGAAGATTGTCGGGCGCACGCCACGGTACAGTGTTGGCTGGTACCCTGGTGGGAAACGCGGAGTGCACGTCATGTTACAGCGGGCAGTGGTGAAGAGAACGCCGGCAGCAGGGTCCACGTGACAATTTTGGCGCAAGTTATAGCTGCAGTCATTGGCGGCGGCGTAGGCGGGGATGGAGCATCTTCCCATACTTGTTCCTGTGTCATATGTCGCAGGTTTGGAGTCAAAGATGGCGTAGGGCTCGGAACTGCAGTGAGTGAGCTACCGAGTGGCTTTGGCATGAATGAGCTCCTTGATTTCACGGAGGAAGGTGCGATGGTCAGGAACTGCGGTTAAGCTAGACCAGTGTAAAAGAACGCCGAGTAAGGAGCACTATTTGCAGGGTTCATCATTATTCTGACCAATGTCACTGACTTCGACGACAGTTTGTGGGTTCTTCAATAGGAGCATATGAAAGGCGTCGTCTTCGACGCCCTTCAAGATATGACAGATCTTATCGGATTCGGTCATTGATGCCTTGACACGTTTACAAAGGTCGACGATGCCTTCTATGCAGTTGACAACGGGCTGTTGGGAAAGGTTGCGCAAGAGCTCTTCGGCACGAAGCTCTCGCACAGCGGAGTGACCGGAAACGTGTGTCAAGTTCGTGTTGAAGTCGGACCAGATGCGAAGGTCCAGATTCGTGATTGCGGAACCCCACGTTCGCGACGCCCGTGAGGTAGAAGACCGCGTTGTTCGACTTATGACAGAGAGAGAGAATTTATTTGAAGGAAGGCAGAGAGGTCGGCCTGAACTAGCATGCTCTAGCCTGCTACTCTTCACAGGGGGAGGGGGAACGTAAAGGCTGGATGAGGGGTGATGACGACATAAAAGAAGGATGCACAACTATGAAGGCAAGTTCAGTATTGTCATTGTTATCAACAAAGTTCAAAAACGTCATTCAGAAGTTCAGCTTATGAGGAGCGTCCCATTTGTTCTGGGCTCCCATGCGTTCGTAGGATGAGAGTCAGCCTTCGACGACGATTTCGTTAGAGCCGCTGTGTATGGCTGGATTCAGCTGACGCAGCGAGCCGGAACACGGAAGGGTGGGCGAGTCTGGCGGTGGTGTTCGGCATGAGTCGTCAAGCATGATTGACGGCAATATCCGGCTGTGGAGTTCCAGCGTTGGAGATAGCCTAGCAACCTCCACCAAAATTATAACACGGTTTAATTAACAGCCCAGAACGATACACAGGCAGGTCTGTTGATCGAGCGTAACGCACCGAGCACCGAGTTCTTGACGCTACGCTCGAAGCACACGCCTGTCTTCTTTGCTACAATATACGAGTATATATATAGGGTGTCCCAACTAACATGCGCCAATATTTGAAAAACATGGAAATGCCATGTAGCTGGACAGTACAAAAGTAATTTTTTTTGCTCTTGCTTGGAGATACTCAGATCATTTTCCTCATTCTGCCTAATTACATAATTAGTCTTAATTATTTAGTCATCTTCTCCAATATTATAATTAGATTACAAACGCCCCTAAGAAAATTGTAGAGCAACATGAAGCACTGCCGATGCTGCTTTCTTCTGCTCGATACGTGCTACTTGAATGTGTTTTTCCGAGCTCGAAAGAAGCCCGCGAATACACGCAAAGTACCTTGAGCGGCCAGTAGCGCGGCAATTTTGCGTGTATTTGCGGGCTATCGATGAAAATTATTCGACGAAAAACCCTGCATAGAACGCGATTAATTGATTGAAGGCTACAAGGATGAATGATTAATCGTTAATCGAATAAAAATGTTAATCGACCCTCCCTACCTCGAACGCAGTTCAAGTAACCACTCCCGCAGAACAACTTTGGAACGTGGGGCACACACGCTGGTGAAGCAAGGTCAGCCCTTTGACGATGATCACGTGACCCAGTGCACGCGAAAACAAGGATTTGTTCTTTCTCTCTGTCTTTTTTCTTGTTTCTTGGGGGCGAGGGGGGGAGTGAAAAATTCGCTTTTTTCCGAAGCCCTTTAGGGAGCACGTTTCAGCGTTCTGGAGAAGGGGGGTATAAAGGAGAAAGAAAATGGAAAAAAGATCGTCGCAGCACACAAAGCTGACAGCGGGAGGCAGGCGGCACATTTACAGCTTAGACACCAGCCCTGCGTCCTCTAGGAACCCTAAGCCACTGAAAGGCCTTTGTCGGCGCTTGGCTCCTTTCTTCCCTGCTGTCTCCTTTCGTTGAGCCGTGCTCTCTGCAGGGAAGCAGAAATTGCGCCCTTTCCCGTCAAATCTATATTTTGCTCTAACTTTCCTTCTCTCTTTCACTAAATACGCCGTCTGGTTATTCCCGCGTCGTTGAACGCATCGAGGACGACGGCGCGGTCGATGTTGTCAAACGCACCGGCACGAAACATCGAGGAAGGCAATCAGCGCGATTTGCCTCATCACCAATGCATGCTCGAGCGCAGAGATATTTGCAATCCAACCGCTGCAGCGATACGCATTCTGTCAGCTTTCAACCCGCTGATGTGAGTGTGATTAGGCAGTACGAGCGTAGCTGCGTGGGTGATCTGTCAGCATCGGGCATACGGTGGCTGTTTGCGACAGCTCCGGAAGCAGTCCACCCATCTAGATATGACTAAATAGGTCGCGGAGTTTCTCGCGCTGTTCTGCAAGGAGGTTCTGCAGCACTCGGTAGGTACTCCCACGAGGATCCAACGCCCAGCGACGCTTGCACGCGTACGGGGCCTCGTAGATCCCGCCTGCGGTAAACTGGTCGGCCGGGATGACCCTGCAGGGTGGTTGCAGCGGGTTGCGCGCGTTGCGCGCTGGAAGCAAGAATAACGTCAAGCATAGACATCCGCGCCTCTCTCAAAGCTTCTCGCCCCTTTTCATGGAATCGAAGGAGAAAAAGTTCCCTCAAACCTGCTCCTTGCATGAAAAACGTCAGTGCTCATCACAGCAAAGCTTTATAGCAGATCTTTACACCCATTTTGAGCTTACTAAAAGCCATGAAGGTTGATATACGACTTGGACTGGGTGATGTTGACTTCACCGCTGGATGAAGACGACGCCGAAGGTGGGCATCGTGATCACTAAAAACAAAAACAAAAAATATATTTAAGGATTATTTACATAATGAATCAGTATGCAGATTGACGATAGAAGACACAATGTGTTCGTTGCCGCAGCATGTATAGCTTTGAAGCCTCCGAAAAGGCCTTTGTTCCCTTGGCGGGAAACTTATTGTTCTCCCGGACGTAGGCCGGGCCCTTGCTTGGTTCGGTGCCGACAAGGCGTCACTCCCTCTTTGGTGGGTGGGGGAGTCTTTCTTTTCTTTCTTTTCTCTTTCTTTCCTTTTTTTCTTCTTTTGTTTCTTCCCTTGTTAGCGACCGAAAGGAAAGAACTCACAGCTTTATACACTTTTTTTCCAATCTGCGCGGCATGTCCTACGTCGTAAAAGCAGTGTGCCAGCATTAAGTATAATGATTACATTTGGGGGGGCGTAGCATAAATCAACCTGAATGAGCTTTCCAGACATGCGCACGTGTTTAAATGGCGCGGAAAAATATGGAAATTAAGCAGACAGAAAACGCATCAAATACTTGAATACAATTCGCCGTCAATTATGTAGAATGTACCATAGATCTGAATACCAATTAATTAGCCTTATTTCTAACCAGAAGAAAAAGAGAATTCTACAGAGTTCATGGCACTTCTTTCACGCTGAAAACGACGAATTGACTGAAAGGCAGCGGTGAAGCGAGCATAAAACGAAACAATATATTAACATGCCTACAGCGTACGCGGACTTGTACCTACTGTCACGTACGCGCTCCATCATGGCAACAATCTTACTTCACACATAAAAGCGAGTGTTCAGCCGTTCCCAAGAGTTCCATTGTGCGGCCGCCGAGCGTAAATGGAATTCAAATGCAGCAGCGCAGTCAACTCGTTGCGATCTATACCGCTAGGGCCTAGTGTTCCCGCACGTGCTGGCTAGCAGCCGTACGAACCTGCGTTCGCAGAAACATTCACAGAAAAAACTACAAGCGAGCACGCGTGCAAACGTAAAGTGATAACAGCTAATGCGCCTTTAATAATAGCGGACGTGCTCGGCGTTGTAACTCTGTATGCTTTCGCAGCGACGCGTCATTGCGAGCGCTCAGATAAGGCTTTGAAAGGATTCGGGAAGAGGCTTACGTTACACAATCACAGCTACCCGTTCAGGCACCACTAGCAAGCGCACGTCGCTCTTTGCTTTCATTAAGAGCAAGCTTTATGCCGTGCGCTCCTCTTATGCAAATAGCTAAGCCGGACTGATTGTTTTTAATTGCGATCGCAATAATGTGGACACTCCAGCCGCATTTCTGCCGTCGCCGTCGGCGTGAGGTTCCGCATGAGTGAAAGCGTGTGAGGGTGAGCCGGCGAACGCAGTACAATCTCGCGTGCTCGAGCGAGGAACGCGGCCAGGATGTGTGCCCTCTCCTGTGGCGCGCGAGGCAGGGGCGTGAGGCGAGGGAGGAGGGGCGTTCTTCTCCGGCGGCTGCTACGGTGCCTCGATGTCCCCCTCGCCCGCCGATCCGTACAGAGTGGAGACAACCGCGGTGTCTACTACGGCATTGGCCACGCGAATCGCGGACGCCGTAGGGACGCGTTGCCAGCGCTCGTGTGTATTGAAAGCGGTTTGCGACGTGGCTGAAGTGCGCGCCCGTGCAGGCATCATCTTCAAAGCCACCTGCGATGCCTGCAGAGTGCGCGTAGTGCCGGTAGCTTAATGTGCGCTGTGCTTTCAGCGTTTCGTACGCGTTGCAGCGACGGATGCACGGAGGTAAATTGGCTCGCGGCTGCTGCCGCGATTCCTAACTCCAGCGTTTTCACAGAAAGTTTCCGCTGTCATCGAGCGATGCGTGTCCATACTTACCTGTGTGCGCGTGACACCGTGCTGGTTAATTTAGTTAAAACACGTTGACGGACTTGTTGGTTTGAATCTATGACACAATGTGTAAGCGCGACTGAACAAGGACGTAGAAAGAAGCAGACAAACAAAGACAGCGCTGTCTCCGTGTGTCTGTTTCTTTCTACATCCTCGTTGAGTCACGCTTACATATTCTATCATTGTTAATTTAGTTGATAAGCGAATGTTTATAAGTTTATATGGTCGGTAAAACTACTATCCTTACTTCGTACAGGTATCGATAATTTGCTATCGCACTCGGTGTTCGCCTTTCCGGCAGAACTGCAATCGCCAGTCACCATCTTCCTGTCCGCTATTACGCAGAGTTGAAAAGCATAGGTTAGATGGTTCCCCAAAGGCTACCTTAACAAACACAAGACTGACCAGTCGCTGTCTAGTACTCCAAATGTCTAACCCCCTTTCTATTTATTGATGAAAAGCATGAAATGAATGTTCTGTGTTGGTTGAAGAAAATGTTTGCATTGCTTTTTTATTTGCTGCCACACACAGGTGTTCTGTCTTACTAAAGCATGCTCCCGAGCGCTTAGTGTGTGTTTGCCGTCTCTTATTAATTTGTGATGATATAGAATCTAATCTATTCCTAGACTTATGAAGAAGCCCCAGGAAGAAAAGCTGGATTCTGCATTTGCAACAGTTGAGCGCCTTGAGCGCAGTGACACCAGCCTTAAATAATCAGTTAACAAACCACTGCAGTTTTACAATTAATTGGCCTTAAAAGCTAGATTTAATACTTAGCTTGACAAATCGTTGAATTAGAGTCTAAAGTTGAGTCAATGACTTCGGTAAAGGTTCCCAGAAACATTTGCGCGAATTTTCGGCAAGTGCAAATATTGGTGACTCGCAGACTGGCGACCTCTGTTCAGCTGGCGACCTCTGACACCAGCAGCCTCTGACAATACTTGTCGGTATACTTGTCATATCTTCAGAATTCAACTTCTTTCACTACAGTCGCAGCCACTCGAGAACCGGTGGTGTACGCGTGGCGGTAAACAATAATGTGTTGCTTTGCTCGTTGTTATCATACAATTATCCTCTAAATATATTATCATCTCGTCTCAGTGTGGCACGAACAGCATAAATGCCGTAATCGTTCCAGTTTTTTTATCCACCGCCAAACAGCAATGCCTTCTCAAATTCATTTCACTGGGGAATAAACGAAGTACTGTCATCATTTGCGCATCCAGAGGTAGTAACTTTTGATGAATTTATTTTGCTGGTATAGACAGGAGACTCCCAGTCTGTACCGCCCTCACAAAGAGAAGTTTGTGAGGGCACAATTAACTGTCTCTCTTGATAAACATAGTTTGTGAACTGAAACAGAAGAACGAGAATTCGGTCACTCATGTTCAGATGTCTCATTAAGTCAATTAATTTCAGATGCTACCGACAATCTACCTAGGTTTGTTGATCAATATGCTTGACCTTATTTTGAGGAATGATTCCACCTGTTGTTCGTATATTGCTCTTCTTGCTGCACTGTCCGCTCATAACATCGTCACTGGTCGTTTAATGCAATCGCCAAACAAAACTAGACGTACGTCCAAGCGTATAAGATGCTATAAAAAGGCTGACTGACTATGCAAGTATCAACTGAGAATCATCATCTATCGTCTTTCGAGGCATACTTATCATGATAAAAAAGAAGAAAACTGGGTCTTGTTTAGTGACATCTTTTGCAGTTTAGACAAGGGGCTCATATCTGTTTTAACCATTAAATGCAGCAACGATACACCTTGGTTTAACAAACAACTCAAGCGTCTGATTAACAAAAAAGTTCATTGATGATTTAGCGGTAAATGGTAGAGAAATGTGCTAGGCATTACGTCGCAATTATGTGAGGTCCTGGATTGATGATTTAAGCCGCGTTTACCTAACTGTAAAGTGTTGTTCCGGATTTGAGTGGATACACATCCTGCCTCTTCGCGGATCGAAGTACAACTTATGGAGTTCTAATATATATATATATATATATGTATATATATATATATATATATATATATATATATATATATATATATATATATATATATATATATATATATATATATCAGTCGGCGACCAGTGCCTTCACCTTGCACCGAACCGGACCTCCATTTAACTCCACTAGACCACCGCCTACGCCCGATTATCCAGGACTAACGTACACCAGCCGTTTTGTCTGACAACCTCCGCCATCAACAACGTCATTAATCACAGGACCCGCTCGTGCGCTTCTTAGTGTGCCGCCAACCGACGCCTACTAGGGGCACGACAACGCCTGCAACAGAACGCTTCATGTCCTTCTGACCTTCCGGGTTGGTTATCTTAACTATCCCAATGAATACCGCTCTAACAATCCTTGCCTTGTCGTGGCGGCGTGCCCTACGACTTCAAATGGCGCTCCCTTGTCTGCCTGTGTTCCAAGAGTATTGCTACTAAAGTACTTTGTGACCTAATTTTGATCTTATATGGTTATATTGAGCTTAACCCCGTCCCCACGAACACTGAATCAATTGCATTTTACTAGCTGCTCTAAAACGAATTGAAGCCAACCGAAAAGCCAACGACTATTATTATTATTATTATTATTATTATTATTATTATTATTATTATTATTATTATTATTATTATTATTATTATTATTATTATTATTATTATTATTATTATTATTTGTTTTGAACACATATATACAATTAACAAAAAAGGGAAAGCGAGGAGCAGGCTGGTAACTGCCACCGGAAGGGGCACAACGCCTGCTTACTCTTCAGAAGGGAGGTGACAACAACGTAGAAATGAAAGATAGGAAAAATGGGAGGAAAAAGGAAAGGAAGAGCAATAGGTCAAATCTAAAGAATCAAGTAGAACACACAGTACAGATTCCTTTTTGTATGGATTTAAGATCATCAGCCAACTATGATAACCTTAAAGCCATGCAGAAAGAAATAACAGCCCTAAGTGACCGTGTATCCGCACTAGAATACAAAAAAAAAAAACAAGCTCCCAAGCAGAAATCAATACAGCTCCAGTACAACAAGAACTTCCCGCGCCCACGGCTACAAGTATCGATGCCAGCAATCGAACGCGCCGAAATAATCTGCTTTTCTTGGGCTTGGACGATAGTGAAAACGAATCGTGGAAACAGCCCGAGGAAAAAGTACTCGCGCTACGCAAAAACAAACGGGACTTAAAATTGGACCCCATGGAGTCCCATAGACCGTGCACATAGAATTGGAAACTTCTGTGGAAACAAAAAGGACATGTTGTTATTAAACTAACGCACTTCAACACCAAAGATAGTATCTTGGCTTGTGGGCGAAAGCTAAAGGACTCAGGCTACGCCATCAGCGAAGACATTGCTGTCGCCACTCGGCAAGCTCGTACAAAACTGCTGAGCTTATGCTGCTGAATTCGTCCCGGACCAGGACGAATTTTTCTTCAACTATGAGGCTTTTCTTTCGAGGAACCCGTATGGGTTTCCTTTGTAGCAACTGCTACGAACGGGTGGATGTCTCATTTTCCCTTTATTCAAAACTGCTGCCAATTCGTCCGGCCCAAAAATTCCGCTTTCAAACTCAACCTCGATAAACTGCACGTGGGAAACAAATTTTATTTCTATGATGCCTCTTCAGATAGCGTTAAACAATTTCTCAATTCAACAGTACCCTTTTCTAGCACTACCGAAACACTGGACGTAACAACGGTAAATAGCAAATGACGCAGGTCTAATCTTTCTGTGAATTTTCCACGCAGCCTAACTTCATCGTTCAAGGACTTCAACATCGATTTTACCAACATTCGCATCATGATACGCAAACGTGATCAAACTAGCAGCTTCATCGATGACACCAGTGCCGACATTGTCATGCTAACGAAACGTGGTTGAACCCAGATAATGCAGACCATAAGGTTTTCCCCACTTACCAAAACTTCACCTTATAGGGCCATGACAAGAGTGGTAGAAGGGGAAGAAGGGTCCTCATCGTTGTAAGAAGCACATTGTCATCTTCACTTATCTTCCATGACGATTACCTTGAGCTTTCATTTGTCTGCGTACATAGCACATCGTCGAAATTGGTCTTTGGCGTCTGCTGTCGCCCCCCCCCCCCCCTTCAGGCAACAGTCCATTTGTGATAACCTTTTCAATAGCCTAACCAGAATTCAAACAGTTTTCCAACGCACCAATCTACCTCTTCGGTAACTTTAATTATTCTGGCATCAACTGGACCTTGCTCTTAGTTCCGAACAGTTCACCGTCTACCGAAGCGCAACAATTCCTCGACCTAGTACAAGACTTGAATCTGGAGCAAGTTGTAACACATCACACTACAGGCGAAAATACGCTGGAGCTTTCATTAACATTGAGTCCTGATAACATTACTGGAATTAGCACGTTACCAGGTATCAGTAACCGTAATTTCCTGCACATCTGTATCTCACTCCCAATCAAAAAGCGATCGCCTATGAATAAAGTGATTGTTGACTACAAGAGAGCAAACTTTGACACTATTAACTACGAACTTGCAATTTTTCTCGACAGTTTTGAACACTCGTATCAGACTCGAACCGTAAATACTAACTGGGAGTTAGTCACGAACACGCTTCTCAACTTAAGAAATAAATACATTCCAGCAATAATTCTTAAATCCAATTGCGACAACCCCTGGTTTTCCAAACGTCTCAAATCTCTCTTAAAAAACAGAAAAAAGCGTATGTATAGAATGACATCATGCAATAAAAATCTACAAACGTGGGAAAATTACCGGCTCAGTGTTATCACCTATCTTAATGAATTAACCTGACCTCCTCTCAATACTTCAATCAAACCATAACAAATTCTGGTGTTTACTGTCCACTAAATCATGCACCAACACCATAGATCTTGTTAACGCCGAAGGCAAGCCAATAAAAGGTGAACAATGTGCTGCTGCCCTCAATAGTTATTTTTCTTCAGTGTTTTTAGCTCGAGAAGCTTTTCCGTTGAGACCGCCCCCAACTCCTCTTCGAACGAAACGCCTGAAGTAACTGTTACCGCTTAAGGTATACATAACCTAATTAATGGACACAAACTATCCTCGTCTGCTGGGTGCGACCAAATTAACAGCAAGCTTCTTAAGAATACTGTTTCACGATCAGCTAAAATTTTCAACTTAATATTTACGCAATCATTAAACTCAGGTGACGTCCCCGACGACTGGAGAAAAGCGGAAATAATCCCTATTTTAAGAACAAATGACCGCACTAATGACAGTAATTACCGCCCGATTCCTCTGACAAGCATTTCGTCCAAATTTCTGGGACTCATAATAGAGTCCAGTTTAATGACTCACCTAGAATCAATTAATTTATTTTACCCAACGCGCACGCCTTCAGAAACCTTTTATCCTGCGAAAGTCAACTCGCCGAGTTCACTCATGACCTTTTACATAACATGAACCTTCACATACAAGTAGGCGCTGTATTTTTAGACTTCCCGAAGGCATTTGATCGTGTAATTAATTCTCTATTGCTTAGTAAACTCTCTAACCTCGGCTTACCACGGAACCTGATCTCATGGATCGAGCACTTTCTCAATGGACTCAAGCAATTCACTTCAGCTAATAACAATCGCTCGCCACTAACGGACGTTACTTCTGGAGTAACCCGGGGTGCTGGATTATCCCCTTTGTTACTTTGATGTATATTAACGACCTATCGGCTAACATTACTACAAAACTACGGCTATTTGCTGATGACTGCGTCATTTACAATCCAACTAACTCGTGTGAAGGCTCCTTGCCATTACAACTTGACTTACATTCCACAGACGACTGGTGCAACAAATGGCATATGCCACTAAATCTCCCAATTTTCAAATCAATCTTATTTACTCGCAAGCACACCCTTATTACCAACACCTACACGATGAATAATGTCTCTATTGAAGCCACATCAGCATACAAAAACCTAGGAATACATATGACATCGTCGCTATCATAGAAATGCCACATAAAAATTATTTGTCCCAATGCTTAACGAGCGGTGGGTTGTTGACGTCGTAACCTGAGCGCTGCATCACGAGAGTTTAAAAAACTGGCATACCTAACGCTTGTCCATCCAAAACTAGAATATGCGTCATCCATTTGGCATCCCTCACAAGCACATCTGACCGCGCATTTGGAATCGATCGAGAACCGGTCCGCTCGCTTCATAACCTCAAATTACTCGTCTTACGTCAGTATTTCGTCACTCAAGCAATCACTTCGTCTGTCACCGCTCGCATCACGCCGTGTCATATCCCATCTTTGTCTGCTCCACTCATTCTTCTATCACCCGAAATCATGCCACGTGCTACTAAAACCACAGCATAAAGTGTCATCTCGACTCAGCCATACCAACGCAATAGCGCGTGTAAACGGCCACACGGCAAATATGAACTCATATTTTTTTTTTCCAAATAGTGTTGTGGAATTTCCTCCCAGAACACACAGTGGCGCCAACAGAACGCCACTATGTGTTCGGTTCCGCGAAAAACTAAGAAGGCACTACGCTGCCACAGGCGACCACTCTTCCTTACACTAACACATTTTAATAAATTCGTGCCTGCTCACATATTTTTTCTTTTAGAGCGCAGCTCTTTGGCGTCCGTTCCTGGGTTTCGCGTCGGCGTCGTCGTCGGCCTCGTAACCAGCTCCGCCCCCCTTTCATCCCCCCAGCGCTAGCAGCGACCGACTGATACCGCTGGATGCCGCTGACGCTGCTAGAGAGTCAAGATAACGTGACTGCATAGAACACCGTCGCCGCCATGCAGAAAGAGGAGGAAAGGGTCCCCCCCCCCTGTTCTTGTGTGGCGGATAGGGTGCTCTTCAGTTGCCGACGCGCCGGTTATTCGTTGTCCCTGAAACCAACTCCGCAGCTGGGGTTGACTCACTATCGGCGTCAGCGGCATCAGTCAGTCGCTGCTATCTCTTCCCTCCTCCCTTTATCGTGTTGTCCGCTTGCTGCGCGCGCTTCTGCCCCCATCGTTTGCCGCTGGGTGTACACGCCGCCCCCCTCCCCCCTCTTCCTGCGAGTCTCCGGTTGTCAAAGCGCCGGCTCGAACTTAATTCCTTTCTTCGCTCCTCCTCCAATGCAACCCCTGTGCGGTGGCAATCAGAGAGCCAGATCGGTGGCGGCGGATGTGTATATGTGCACCGCCCGAGCCGAAATTGCCGCTGCCGTTCGCCCTGTGCGGTGGCAATCAGAGAGCCAGATCGGTGGCGGCTTGACATAAAGACAAACAGCAATTTCCTAACACTTATGCGGGAGAACATCCCGTTCCTCTCGCTCGTAACGCGTCCCACGGCTGTGACAACCTCGCGAGGCACTTGTATAGATCTCGTCTTTGAGAATCAAGCATTGGTGTACCAAGTCGAACATATATCAGTCTATTTCTCCGACCACAGAGCTTCCTTCATGACTGTCAAGAACTGTTAGTGGAGTCTTTGTTAAAGGAATACGTGTGAAAAATAAAAAAAAATTCTGTGATAGCGCATACATGTGTTGCTCGATTTCTTTGCCTCAATCTATCGAAGAGGTGAAACAGCTTATTTGCTGCGCTCAAATTTCGCATTAGGAAGTAACGTAATCGTCGGCAATTTTTTTATATATTTTTAATGTATTATGAGCTGTACTTTTTACTTCACTGATTGTATTGCTGCGGTATATTTTGCATTTTTGCTCAACTCATTGAAGTTCATAAGCCCTTATGTCCCCCCTTATGTGATGTCTTCGGTGTTTAACGAGAAATTATATATATAATATATATATATATATATATATATATATATATATATATATATATATATATATATATATATATATATATATATATATATATATATATCATAATCCGCCGAGCGGATGATTGATACGCGACACACGACTCGGGGCCTCTTGGTAGGCGCTGAAAACTTTTCCCTTGTTTATTTGTACACGCAAATGTTAAGTGCTGTTCAAATTCAGCGAAAACATATCGTGTACCTAGGCGCGCTCAAGACCGCGTGCCTGCGTGAGATTCGGGAAACAAGAGGTTAGGGCCACCGAGAATTGACACTATATCGTGCAACACGATATCTGCACGGAAAGGGCTTCGTAAATACACTACCGACATACCTTGCACATGCTTTCTCGTGACAACACTAGAAAATATAACGCAGACAAATTCCGAACATCTGCACCTGCCGCGATTCCCTCTCTATAAGCCTACAATACATAGAAGCTAGCTTATAAAGATCTTGAAAACGTATTCTGAGAATATAATACGCGAATAGACGTTGGCACTACATACTCGATAACACAACAAATGTTCAAGAACTTATCCGCAGCAACTTACGAGGCGCTCTGCCAAGACGGGCTGTCTTTTAGGATGTGAAATTTCCGCACCAAGGTACAGAGAAAAATGATGGGGCGGTTTTTGTTTGCAGTATTGACGCAAACAATAAGGGAAAGCAAGTACCAACAACACCTAGCTGTAAAGTTAACACACAGATTTTCAGCGCGTCAGAACGATCGCACACGCGCCCATTCCTTTCTTCTACATCTGCAGTTATTCTTTCTAGCTTATTTTCGTTTGTATTCCCGAGAATTGTATTGCGACCGCGGCGGTAGCAGAGTCGTCAATTTCTTCAGAGAGCCGTCAAACCCGCAACGGGCAGACAAATCAGCGGATCTCGTAAACATGTACGGCCCAGAGGGCCCTACATGTCTACGAGATCCGCTGATTTATCTGCCCGTTGCGGGTTTGACGGCTCTCTGAAAAAATTGACGGCTCTGCTACCGCCGCGGTCGCAATACAATTCTCGGGAATACAAACGAAAATAAGCAAGAAAGAATAACTGCAGATGTAGACGAAATGAATGGGCGCATATACGATGGGCCATACATGTTTACGTGCCTCTGGGCCGTACATGTATACTAATCCAGGTACAACCAAATTAGGAAGGCTCACTAAGCTTGAACAAAGACACTCCCTCACCATAACAGGAATTGGCCCCCCTGGTGCAGTATTCTGCAACAACCTCCCTGATGATATCTACAATTAACCAATGGCCCTCAGTCCCCAGCAGCTGCGGAGCGCCTCACCAATGCAGCAGTCAGACCTGTAATGCAGCAGAGGGTGCTAAGAATCTCTAGGTCCGGACAGGCCGCCAATGGAAACTTACCCTTGCAACGTCTAACACCCGAACCCTCTCGAGTTAGGCTAGCTTAGCAGGACTCTTTGAGGAATTATCAGACATTGTTTGGGATATTATCGGCCTTAGTGAGATTAGAACTGGTGAGTCTTACACATTGCTAGATAACGGCCGTGTCCTCTGCTGTAGAGGTCTCCCTGATAAGAAGCAATACGGGATAGGATTCCTAATCCATAAGGACGTAGCGGGCAACATTGACGAATTCTACAGCATTAACAAGAGGGTAGGAGTAGCCGTAATCAAACTTAATAAGAGGTATAGATTAAAGGTAGCACAAGCCTACGCTCCAACATCCAGTCACGACGATGAGGAAGCAGATCAGTTTTATGAAGATGTTGAATTAGCGATGAGAAAAGTGCAAACCCGGTATACAGATGTAATAGGTGACTTCAATGCAAAAGTGGGCGGAAAGCAGGCGGGCGAACAGGAAATTGGCAACTACGGTGTCGATTCTATAAACGCTAGAGCAGAGATGCTGGTAGAATTCGCAGAAAGGAACAAGTGGATAATAATGAACACCTTTTTCAGGAAGATTAGCATCAGAAAGTGGACCTGGAAAAGCCCTAATGGCGTAACAAGAAATGAAATAGATTCCATACTTTGCGCCGATCCCAGCATAGTGCAGCGTGTAGAAGTGATAGGTAGGGTAAAGTGCAGTGATCATAGGTTAATGAGGGCAAGGATTCACGTCGATTTTAACAAAGAAAGAGTAAAATTGGCCAAGAAAAAATAGGGCAACTTAGAGGCAGTAAGGATAAAAGCAGAAAAATTTATGCTGGTAGTTGCAAACAAATATGCAACCTTAGAACAGAGAGATGTTGATGATGATGGCACAAAAACAATGAATCAAACCGTAACTAGGCTGGCTTCAGAAGCAGCAATTGATGTGGGAGGCAAGGCACCAAGGCAACCAGTAGGTAAACTCTCCCAAGTAACAAATAATCTAAAAGGAAACGACAAAGAATGAAAGTGCCCAACTCAAGAGATAAGATAGAATTCGCGGAACTGTCAAAACTGATCAACAAAGCGAAAATAAGTGATATTAGAAATTATAACGTGATAACGACTGAAGAAGCCTTAAGAAATGGACGCGGCCTGAAATCAGTGAGAAGGAAACTAGGCATAGGAGAGAGAGAGAAAGAGAGAATACATCCAGTTGGACCATTAAGGTCGTTGCCCTTGAGGTCGAGTGGGTGGTGTCCTCATTCCAGGACTCCACTGGCCATGGCTGCTCGTCGTAGTTGCTGGACGAGAGCTTTTTGTCCCGCTAGGATATCGCCGGTCAGCTGTACCTCCCACCGCTCAAATGACGTGCTATAGGCGTCTTTAAGTGTTGAGGTTTCTGTGAGATGTGAAAGAGTGTAGGGCGTGTGTCGCCGCACCAGGGGCAGGTGCCGCGATATGTATGTGGGAACATTTTGCTGTATCAGTGTAGGTTGGGGAATGTGTTGGTCTGAATAAGTCTGATAGCTACTGCCTCTTCAGTGCTGAGCTTTCTGTGAGGGGGAGGATAACTCCTGTGGTTGAGTCGCTGGATTTCGAGTCGGTCGCAGTAATTGGATGGCAGGGGCACGAAGGTTAAGGCGGGGATTGATGAGACGATTGGTTTTGCCCCGCTTGGTTGATTAGCGCCCGAGCTAAGGCGTTCGCCCATTCGTTCCCCTCCAGACCCGCGTGGCCCGGCGTCCACGTGATTTGATGGGATTCTCGCAGCCTCGGGCCTAGAATCTGAGCCGCTAGCAGCGGTGTTCGTTCGTTGGTAAAGTTACGGCAGGCCTATTGCGAGTCGGTAACGATATCAACTTCCCTGCCTACCCTGTCGTCTTGCTTTATTACTAGCGCCGCGGCTATGGTCTTAGCCGCGGCTGGGTTCTCTGCCCTGACGGAGGCCGCGAGGGTCAAGGTGTTGTCTCTCTCGTTCACGGCGGCTACCGCAAAGAGGCCCCCTACAGGGTACGCCGCCACGTCCACGTGCGTTACGTATGTATGCACTGAAAGATAAGCAGGGTAATATCATCAGCAATCTCGAAGGTATAATAAAAGCAGCGGAATAATTCTACACTGACCTGTACAGTACCCAGAGGAGTCAGGATACCTCAACTGGAAACAGTAATGAACAGGATACAGAAACTCCTCCTGTAACTAGAGATGAGGTCAGAAGGGCCCTGCAAGGCATGAAACGGGGAAAAGCGACAGGAGAGGATGTAATACCAGTCGATTTAATCAAATATGGAGGAGACATAATGCTGGGAAAACTGGCGGCTCTCTATACGAAGTGTCTATCGACTGCAATGGTCCCAGAAAACTGAAAGAATGCAAACATTCTACTAATACACAAAAAGGGAGACGCTAAACAACTGACCAATTATAGGCCCATTAGCTTACTCCCAGTATTATATAAAATATTTACCAAAATAATCTCCAATAGAATAAGGCAACACTGGACTTTAGTCAACCAAGGGAATAGACTGGCTTCAGGGAAGGATATTCTACAATGGATCATATCCATGTCATTAATCAGGTTATCGAGAAATCCGCAGAATACAATAAGCATCTCAGTATGGCTTTCATTGATTACGAAAAAGCATTTGAATCAGTAGAGATACCAGCAGTCACAGAGACATTGGGTAATCAAGGAGTAAAGACCGCTTACATAAGTACCCTGGAAAATATCTACAGAGATTGCACAGCTACTTTAATTCTGCACAAGAAAACTAGGAAGATACCTATAAACAAAGGGGTCAGACAAGGAGAAAGAATCTCTCCAATGCTATTCACTGCTTGGAAGAAGTATTCAAGCTATTAAACTGGGAAGGTTTACGAGTAAGGAGCGACGGCGAATATCTCAGGAACCTTTGGTTTGCCGATGACATTGTTCTATTCAGCAACACTGCGTATGAGTTACAACAAATGATTGAGGACCTTAACAGCGAGACTGTATGAGTGGGGCTGAAGATTAATATGCAGAAGACAAAGATAATGATAAATAACCGGGCAAGGGAACAAGAGTTGAGGATCGAAAGTCAGCCTCTAGAGTCTGTGAAGGAGTACGTTTACCTAGGTCAACTAATCACAGGGAACCCTGACTATGAGAAGGAAGTGCACAGAAGAAAGAAAAATGGGTTGGATCGCATAGGGCAGACATAGTGAGCTCCTGACTAGGAGCTTACCGTTTTCATTAAAAAGGAAAGTATACAATCAGTGCATTTTACCGATGCTGACATATGGGGCAGAGACTTGGAGACTAACAAAAAAGCTTGAGAACAAGTCAAGGACCGCGCAAACAGCGATGGAACGAAGAATGCTAGGCATAACTTTAAGAGACAGAAAGAGAGCGGTTTGGATGAGAGAGAAAATGGGTATAGACGATATTCTAATTCACATTAAGAGAAAGAAATGGCGCTGGGCAGGTCATGTAATTGGCAGATTAGATAATCGTTAAACCACTAGGGTGAGAGAATGGGTACCAAGAAAAGCGAAGCGCAGTAGAGGATGGTAGACGACAAGGCGGTGCAACGCAATTAGGGAATTTGCGGGTGCTAGTTGGAATCGGTTGGCGCAGGACAGCGGTAATTGGAGATCTCAGGGAGAGACCTTCCTTCTCCAGTAAATATATATATATATATATATATATATATATAAACGAGAAGAAAGGGGGTTAACCGAGGGGCCCGATTTTTATTAGTCATATCATGGGAAGCCAACAAACACACACACACACACACACACATATATATATATATATATATATATATATATATATATATATATTGACACGTGTACTTATCTTTATCGGGCAACTACGTTTCGCCGCTTAACAACTGTAATCCCCCAGCGAGGGACGCGCCTGCATGTATCCGACATTTCTGGAAAGTTATCGACGCTTCTATCCGCGTGTCTGTTGTCGCCGAACCTTGTGTTATCAGATTTCATCGCGTGACACGAATGGTGTAGAACTTTGTGGAAGACACGCGGGTCCCATCAGTTAATCTGGAACATTTGACGACTGATCTATAAAAGCCGACGCGCTTGACCCGATGATCATTTTTCCGACGATCGCCGACCGTGTTCGCCGCTATCGTTGTGCTATAAGTCTAGCCTGTTTTTGTGGGCACAGGTTCGCCCAATAAAAGCTAGTTTTGTATTCCACCGTATTGCTTCTTTCTTCACCGTCACTACCACGTGACATCTGGTGGAGGTGCTTTTCGTCCATGTACAGGACGCCCCCGACAAGCCGTGATCCCAGCCCAGACCGCAAACAGAACACCAACGTAGTCCCGGACCACCGAGCAAGCCGCCGTCTTCAACAGCTGCCCCCGGAGCACGGACTTTTACCTGAGAAGACCAAGAAGATTGTGGCCAAGGCAACCGCAATGGCAGCCCCAGCGTCCCCCATCGTGCTGCAGCAGCCGAGGGAACCACCGACGTTCCGCGGTTCCACATTTGAGGACCCGGAAACCTGGCTGGAAACGTATGAGAGGGTCGCTACGTTTAACATCTAGGCAAGCGACGACAAGTTACGCCATGTCTATTTCGCACTGGAGGACGCCGCCAAGACGTGGTTCGAGAATCGAGAAGCCACCTTGACGACGTGGGACCTCTTCCGAAGCGGCTTCCTGCAAACATTTCAAAGCGTCCTGCGAAAAGAGCGAGCCCAAGCTCTACTGGAGACAAGAGCGCAGCTGCCGAATGAGACGATCGCGATTTTCACTGAGGAAATGAGCCGTCTGTTCCGCCACGCCGACCCAGAAATGTCCGAGGAAAAGAAAGTACGTCTACTGATGCGTGGTGTCAAGGAGGAACTTTTCGCCGGTATGCTAAGAAGCCCACCGAAGACCGTCGACGAGTTTCTTCGTGAGGCGACGAGCATCGAGAAGACACTGTAATTGCGGAACCGGCAATTTGACCGACGCACCAAGCCAACAAGCTACTCCGGAATTCAATCACTGGCCACGGACGATTTATGCGAGACCATCAGGGCCATCGTGCGCGAAGAACTGCGCAAGATCTTGCCATCGTCGCAGCCTCAAGTGGCCTCGATCGCCGACATCGTGAAAGAAGAGGTGCACCGATCGCTAGGAGTTCCTGAGGTGCAACCACAATTACCGCAGCCCCAGCCAGAAGCGATGACTTACGCCGCCATCGCACGCCGTCAAGCGCCCCCTCCGCGACAACGCCAGGGCCCTGTAACGCCGCAATTCCGTCGTCCACCGCCGCCGCCGCCAGCACGCCCACCCGTCGCCCAGCGCACCTACGCGAGGAAGACGGACATTTGGCGAGCCCCCGACCACCGCCCGCTCTGCTACCACTGCGGCGAAGCCGGCCACGTGTACCGCCGATGCCCATACCGCGACCTGGGATTGCGAGGCTTCGCCGTGAACGCACAGCGCCCGAGGGAAGGTGAACGCCCCCGTGACATCGCCGACTACCTCGCCGCTACTCAGTGGAGCCCTCGACGACCGTCCCGTTCGCCGTCACCAGGCCGCTACCTGTCGCCGCAGCACCGACCATACACCGGCCCAGCCCGGGGCCGCTCTGCGAGCCCATATCCGGAAAACTAAAAACAGCAACCGATGGAGGTGCGGTTGCTGTTCGTCGAACTAACGAAGATCCTCCGCCGCCGACGAAGACGACGAAGAAACCATCTCGACGACCTAATGACGACACGCCGCCGTCCCGACGAAGTCAGGAAGCCAAGACTACACCGACGAAAGACGACTTGAAGAAGCGACGTTCCAGCTTCAATTCAACACGACGCAGCCGTTATCCGACGCCTCGACCTAACTGCAACGCCAGACAAAGAACCACCGACCTTGACGTGCTTCTCGACGGCCACGCAGTCACTGCCTTAGGCAACACAGGGGCCGATTATTCCGTAATGAGTGGACACATCGCCGCCCAGTTGAAGAAGGTTAAGACTGCATGGGAGGGCCCCCAAATTCGGACCGCTGGAGGGCACCTCATTACGCCGACTGGAATCTGCACGGCAAGAATTACCATTCATCACCGGACTTACCCTGCCACTTTCGTTATCCTGCAACAGTGTTCACGAGACGTCATTCTCGGCATGGACTTCCTGAACCAACACGGCGCAATCATCGACCTGAAGTCGCAGTCAATAACGCTGTCGGAAGATCAAGCGATACCATCGCAGAGCCCTTGTAGTCACCACGCCTTGAGTGTGCTCGAAGATCAAGTGAGCATCCCGCCTCACTCCAGCATCGTTATTTCGGTCGGCACCGAAACACCCGCTGACGTAGAAGGCGTCATCGAAGGCGACCAACGTCTACTACTCGACCGTGAAATTTGCGTCGCAAGAGGGATCGCTCGACTGCACGGAGGAAACACGAGAGTGTTGCTGACAAACTTCAGCCAGGAGTTCAAGCACATCAACAAGGGCACGACGATCGCATTCATCGAGGAAATACAGGAAACCAGCGATGCCTTTGTCCTCTCGGATTCTGTTGCATCTACCCCGACGACCGTAGTTCCCGAGCCAGACTTCAACATAAATCCAAGTCTCCCCGTGATTAAGCAGCAAAAGCTCAGAAGTCTGCTTCGACGATACAAAGACTGCTTTTAGACGTCATCAAGGATTCGACAAACACCAGTCGCAAAGCATCGCATAATCACCGAAGAGAGCGCTCGACCACTACGCCAGAGCCCTTACCGAGTTTCGACGCGATAACGCGAAGCTATAAGACAACAAGTCGACGAAATGCTGCGCGACGACATCATCCAGCCGTCGAAAAGCCCGTGGGCGTCTCCAGTTGTTTTAGTGAAGAAAAAGGACGGAACCCTACGTTTCTGCGTCGATTATCGTCGACTGAACAAAATCACGAAGAAAGACTTATACCCCCTCCCACGGATAGACGACGCATTAGATCGGCTCTGCAATGCTAAATACTTCTCATCGATGGACCTCAAGTCTGGCTACTGGCAAATAGAAGTCGACGAAAGGGATCGCGAAAAGACCGCCTTCATCACGCCAGACGGCCTCTATGAATTCAAGGTTATGCCATTTGGACTGTGCTCGGCGCCTGCAACGTTCCAGCGCGTGATGGACATGGTTTTAGCAGGATTGAAGTGGCAGACCTGTCTTGTTTACTTGGATGATGTCGTCGTCTTCGCCGGAAATTTCGACGATCACCTTAAGCGGCTTGCGACAGTATTAGAGGCCATCAAGTCATCAGGGCTCACCCTGATGCCGGAAAAGTGTCGCTTTGCTTACGATGAGCTTCTATTCCTAGGCCATGTCATCAGCAAATCTGGAGTGCGCCCCGACCCGCAGAAGACAGCTGCCATCGCAAAGTTCCCGCAGCCAATCGACAAGAAGGCAGTGCGCAGATTCCTTGGCATGTGTGCCTACTATAGGCGCTTTGTCAAGGACTTTTCGCGCATCGCGGAGCCGCTAATACATCTAACGAAATCTGATGTCGAGTTCAATTGGGAAACGCCGCAGGCCGACGCATTTCAAGAACTCAAACGACGCATGCAGTCACCGCCGGTACTTGCACACTTCGACGAGGACGCCGATACTGAAATCCACACTGACGCCAGTAGCCTAGGCCTCGATGCCGTCCTAGTCCAGAGGAAAGAAGGACTTGAACGGGTGATATCGTATGCTAGCCGGTCGCTGTCAAAAGCGGAAAGCAATTATTCTACGACTGAAAAGGAATGCCTCGCCATCATTTGGGCTACAGCTAAATTCCGCCCTTACCTCTATGGCAGGCCATTCAAAGTCGTCAGCGACCACCACGCGTTGTGTTGGCTAGCTAACTTAAAGGACCCTTCAGGACGGCTGGCGCGGTGGAGCCTCAGACTACAAGAATATGACGTAACGGTAATATACAAGTCCGGAAGAAAACACTCCGACGCCGACTGCTTATCACGCGCCCCAATCGATCCCCCGCCGCGAGACGACGTGGACGACGACGCCTTCCTTGGGATAATAAGCGCGGAAGACTTCACTAAGCAGCAACGAGCAGACCCGGAGCTAAAAGGCCTCGTCGAGTATTTGAAAGGGAACACCGACGTTGTCCCTAGGGCATTTAAGCGCGTGTTGTCTTCGTTCACGCTACGAAACAACCTGCTCGTGAAGAACTTCTCACCAGTCCACGCCAGCTACCTTCTTGTGGTGCCGTCAGCGCTCCGTCCAGAAATACTGCATGCCCTACACGACGATCCAACCGCTGGGCACCTCGGATTCTCCCGGACGCTGTCGAGGATACAGGAAAAGTATTACTGGCCGCGTCTGACCGCCGACGTCGCCCGTTAGGTCAAGACATGCAGAGACTGTCAACGACGCAAGACACCACCGACAAGGCCAGCAGGATTACTACAGCCGATCGAACCTCCTCGTCGACCATTCCAGCAGATTGGGATGGATTTGTTGGGGCCGTTTCCGATGTCAACATCCAGGAATAAGTGGATCATCGTGGCGACGGACTATCTCACCCGCTTTGCTGAAACCAAAGCTCTACCAAAAGGCAGCGCAGCCGAAGTGGCGAAATTTTTCGTCGAGAACATCCTGCTGCGACATGGTGCGCCAGAAGTCCTCATCACCGACAGAGGAACGGCTTTTACAGCAGAGCTCACCCAAGCCATTCTGCAGTACAGCCAGACGAGCCACAGGAGGACAACTGCCTACCATCCGCAGACGAATGGTCTCACGGAGCGCCTGAACAAGACCCTCGCCGACATGCTAGCAATGTACGTCGACGTCGAGCACAAGACATGGGACGAGGTCCTGCCGTATGTCACCTTCGCCTACAACACGGCGGTGCAAGAAACACAGATCACGCCATTCAAGTTGGTTTACGGCAGGAACCCGACGACGACGCTCGACGCCATGCTGCCGCACGTCACTGACGAGGAGAATCTTGACGTCGCTACCTATCTCCAGCGCGCCGAAGAAGCCCGACAGCTCGCCCGCCTACGGATCAAGACCCAGCAGCGTACCGACAGCCGACACTACAACCTCCGACGACGCTTCGTCGAGTACCAGCCCGGCGACCGTGTTTGGGTATGGACCCCGATACGCCGGCGAGGACTCAGTGAGAAGCTGCTGCGACGCTATTTCGGACCCTACAAGGTCATCCGACGTATTGGCGCACTAGACTATGAGGTCGTGCCAGACGGCATTTCGCACTCACAGCGGCGCCGCGCACGATCTGAAGTGGTCCACGTGGTGCGCCTTAAACCATTTTACGGACGCTGATGAACTTCCTTTAGTTTGTTGTTTTCTTTGCTACGAGTGCTTTTCTTTGTTACTTTCGTTTGTTTACAGCATCGGGTCGATGCTTTTTAAGAGGGGGGTAATGACACGTGTACTTATCTTTATCGGGCAACTACGTTTCGCCGCTTAACAACTGTAATCCCCCAGCGAGGGACGCGCCTGCATGTATCCGACGTTTCTGGAAAGTTATCGACGCTTCTATCCGCGTGTCTGTTGTCGCCGAACCTTGTGTTATCAGATTTCATCGCGTGACACGAATGGTGTAGAACTTTGTGGAAGACACGCGGGTCCCATCAGTTAATCTGGAACATTCGACGACTGATCTATAAAAGCCGACGCGCTTGACCCGCTGATCAGTTTTCCGACGATCGCCGACCGTGTTCGCCGCTATCGTTGTGCTATAAGTGTAGCCTGTTTTTGTGGGCACAGGTTCGCCCAATAAAAGCTAGTTTTGTAATTCACCGTATTGCTTCTTTCTTCACCGTCACTACCACGTGACAATATATATATATATATATATATATATATATATATATAAGTAGCCAACAATGACAACAAGGACAGCATAGGGGAAATCACTTATACTTCCCTATTGCATTAAAGCAATGATAAAATGGTTATGAAAGTGGATGTAGAAACTTGCCGCAGCTGGCGAACGATCCCACGTCTTCGCGTTATGCGTGCGATGCTCCACCAATTGAGATACCGCGGCGCTGTTTTCCAATCCACTTTCTTTGGTATTTATTTTTTACTACAAGAACTATCACTGGCAGTGTTAGCCAGCTCCAAAACTCAGAAACCTTGGCGGCAGATGTCACAAGTACGTGATCTTTTTGGGTAAAGGCAACTGGTCAATAAATCCACGTATGCTAACTTAAAACATCAATGTTGCCGGATTCCAGACCCTCGTTATGTAATAAACTAGAAAGAACTGGGTTAACCGAGGGGTCCAACTTTTATTAATCATATCATAAGAAGCCAGGAACAACATAGGGTAAATTAATTGCGCTTACGAACTGAATTAAAGAAATAATAAATTTATATATATATATATATATATATATATATATATATATATATATATATATATATATATATATATATAATTTCCCCTATGTCGTCTTTTGTGTCATTGTTTGATGGCTTCTGATTACAATTGCCTGCGTGCGAGGGACGTTCCGAAGGTAAGTTTCGTCACTTACTTCCACACTAAAACTTTATTTCCAACCAAAAAATTCACCATTACACCATGAGCCCTACACATTGCACTATTTTCCCACACAGTCGGCACAGACATTGAGACATTTGTCGTAGCGTGCAATCAGTTTGAAGAAACCACTCTGGTAAAATTTGCTGACCTGCGATGCAAGGTAGTGTCGCACAGCCTGCTCCACCTCAGCATTGTTTTGGAAGTGACGTCTGGAGAGTGTGGCTTTCAATGTAGGTAACAGGCGCCCATGCATACCGGATAACAGCGCGCCCTTCCACTGGCGACCACGTCGTCAGCGCATGTCCGTCTGCCATCGTTATTTGTACTCGAATAGCCTCGGGCACGCCGGTCTGCTGCTGCTCTCTCTTCGGCACTCCGCGCATGCATCATTCCTCCTGCACTGACGCTCCTTCTGTCGCCAGCAGATTCTTATGAAAGTTGTTTGTATCACCTGGTCTACTATCATCCCTTTAAAAAAATATGACTAAACGTATCTGCAGAACGTCCCTCATATATATATATATATATATATATATATATATATATATATATATATATATATATATATATATATATATATATATATATACAGAGGCGAACTTGGACTCGGCTGCTCGCACTGTTGACGCGAGCAGAGAAGAAGAAACGGTTACTGCCAATGAACGTCTCGAAGAATAAATTACTGACTTTTCGTAATCGAACTTTTAGAATTCCACGTTCATCCCTCCTAAACAATACAAATGTCGAACTTACTTCAAGCTATCAGTACCTAGGGCAGCGTTTTCACCGTCACTTGACATCGGGAATATGACAAGCCATATGGAAAACCATATCGACACCATCCTTGGATATGCTGATCACTGTCCCTGCCTCTTCAAAAGTAAACCGGAAACACGCGTTGACAGACAGGAGGGAACCAGCCTAAACTGCAATAATTCACCGAAGAGGCTAGTACGCGTTCACTTTGCGGCAACCAGACCCAGAGTACGTTATTCATGACATTTAAATACTTGTAAAATCGCGCTGCTATATTACTATATTCAGATTATTGGCGCAACACCAGCGTCACACCGTTAAAGTAACGTGCTGAACTCGAAACCTTATGAGTTCGTCACACAATAGAACGTTTGGCATTATTATAAGCTTTATCAGCACCCACCCGTGCAGGGTAGCCCGGTAGGCTACCCTGTACTGGGGAAAAGGGAAATGGGATTGAAAGAGGAGAACGAAGAAAGAAGTTCACAGTTTGTACTGTTGCGCACACAAGCGTTCATCTCTGAGTCAGTCACAGGCGGTCGTACAGGCTGCTGCATTTCAAGAATCGCACCAGCGCCTTTGTGGCCTCGCACATTGCAGACGCACGAGGCCGCGAGCCCTAGATTTACTCCTCTGTGAAGGGGATGTCGTCTAAGTGCCCCAAAGCTGTCCGAAGGGCACTCCTCTTATTTTCTTATGTGGAGCAGTCACGCAGAAGAGGTTTGCTCGTTTCTTCGACACCACATGTGCTGCAATTGGGCCTATCCGCCATTCCAATTAGGAATGAGTAGGCGTTTGTGAAAGAAATTCCTACTCGCAGGCGGCACAGCTAACGTTTCTTCCCGTTGGTTATAATAAGGTGAACGTTGTAATGTCATATGCGGGTCCATGGCACATATGCGCCGATTGGTGAACTCCGATCTGTTCCGTTTTCTTACAGTAATAGTATGGTATAAAACCACTGAGATGCTGCGCTGCATCTGTTCTCGACAATGGTATCGAGGTGCTTTCATGTTCACCATGTGCCTCACGGGCAGCTTTGTCGGCACTTTCATTGCCAGTAATGTTGCAGTGCCCAGGTAGCCACCGATATACAATGTCGTGGCTTCTGTCCACCACTTGATGTTAGCGTAATCGTATCACTGCTACCAATTGTTCATGTGGGCTGCGGCGCAGAGCTGATAAGAGTGGTTGCAGGGGTGCCTTTAAATCACACAATATAGCCCAGTGATTTGGTGGCCGTTGCTGCACATACAGCAGTACACTACGTAGGGCAGAAAGTTCGGACTATTTGGATCGGACTGCTGGTACGATCTGTTGGGAACTCGGCGCTGACGCCCGTGGTTGTACCTGGGTCGCAAGCCCCAAGGGTAGCGTTGGCCTGGCGGCCTGGGGTACAACTGCAAGCATCCGAAGGTCCCGGCAAAGCATGAGTCGACTGGTAACAACGAAACAACTTGTTTATTTTAACATCGCAAAGAGTTGGCGGTCAGGTTTGACCGAAGTAGAGAGACGGGAGAGCACTTCACTCAACAGAAGAAATCGGAGCCCTCCTCTGGCGTCCGGGGGCAGCTGTTTTTATACTCTCGCAGTTGAGGGCAAGAAGGAACCCCTCAAAAGACGAGCACGTGAATGTACAATGGGCTAATGGTGACGCACACTGTCGTAGCGATGCCGTAGCACCATGTCGTGGCGCTGCGCACGATCTCGTAGCACCTGGTCGTGGCGCTGCGCAGCACACTGTCGTGGCGCTGCGCAGCATACTGTCGTGGCGCTGCGCAGCACACTGTCGTGGCGCTGCCGGTCGGACACAATGACTGTAACGAGAAGATGGTCCCTGCTTTGGCATCGCCTGTTTCGGGCACAATGACTGGAACGAGATCCCTGCTTTGGCATCGCCTGTTTCGGGCCCAATAACTGGAAGGAGATCCCTGCTTTGGCCTCGCCTGTTTCGGGCACAATGACTGGAACGAAATCCCTAGGCGGTCGCATCGCCGCAGACGCGCCTGGAAACACCTGGCGATGAGTGTTGCGGTGACGACGATCGGGCCAAAATGTCCGCCGCCCCGCCGCCGTCGCGCCGGCAAAACCACGTGTCGCAGGCGAAACGCAACAGACCGCCCCGCCGGGGAAAGGAGATCCCGATGGACAGGGGACTGCATCCGCTGTCCGGAGGGATGTCGCTCGATGATGCTCATAACCGAAGTCGGGCGTCCCTTGACGTTTCTTGAGCGCAGCGCACAGAGAAGGCCTCGTTCTCTCGTTCAGGTTCGCACGGGACACTGCAAAGTGACTTCGGGAGAGTTCACATTTTTGTTCTCGTTCCCGGCAAGCGTTAGAACTACGCTGAAAACTCAACCGCTCAGTCAGCAAGCACGGCACAACCCTCACTAAGCCCTGCCAGGCTCTTTCCCCTTTTTATACCACTGCCTAGTTCCTTACAGTAGTCTAGCATCACTCAGAACGCGTCCACAAATTGAAAAATTGCACTAGAAAGCATATCATCACTTTGAAACACTAAACAAAAGCAATATGTTAAAAAAAATCCTGCCTCAGGAAGAAAAACATCAGTAACAAACAATTTTGAGGCTGATTCCTACGTTAGGGGCTTCGACTTAAGCCATCGGCGTTACCGTTGAGACTCCCCTTTTTGTAACGCACCTCAAAGGAATATTGTTGTAAAGCGAGGCTCCAGCGCAGGAGGCGGCCATTTTTGGGAGAGATGGTCTGCAGCCATTGGAGAGGGCAGTGATCTGTCTCAATGATAAACCTCGAGCCGGCTAGATAGCATGACAATTTCTGAACGGCCCACACGAGACATGCACACTCTTTCTCGGTGGCGCTATACGCCTGCTCACGACTGGTCAGCTTACGACTAGCATACAGGACGGGGTGTTCTACTTCTCCATTTTCCCGTTGGCACAGTACAACGCCCATGCCTCGCTCACTAGCATCGCACTGAACAATGAACCCTTTTGTATAGTCTGGCGATCGTA
This sequence comes from Dermacentor variabilis, assembly GCF_050947875.1. NCBI lineage: Eukaryota > Metazoa > Arthropoda > Arachnida > Ixodida > Ixodidae > Dermacentor > Dermacentor variabilis. Next base: position 29,703,847 of record NC_134571.1, read on the forward strand.
GCACAGGCTGGCTTGTTAGGGCACTCTTTAGGGCGCTAAAAGCTCTTTCCTTTGTCTCGTCCCAGACGACTGTTTGAGGCTCTGTCTTTCTTAGAGCATCCGTCAGGGGAGCCGCGATATCAGAGTACCTAGGGATGTACCTCTGATAGTAGCCGGCGACACCTAAGAACGACCGAATATCGGTCTTTGTGCGCGGTTGCGGAAAGCCTCGCACAGCGGCCACTTTTATTTCAGAGGGGCGGCGACGACCCTGACCAATCACGTGACCGAGGTAGACAACCTCGGCCTGTGCTAACTGGCACTTAGGAGCCTTTACTGTCAAGCCTGCTTCGCGCAGGCGGGTTAGCACTGCCCGCAAGTGTGTCATATGCTCAGACCAGGATGCGGAGAATATCGCTACGTCGTCTAGATACGGTAAAGCGAATTCTTGCTGTCCCCGCAACACTTTATCCATGAGACTTGAAAAACAGTATGGCGCGTTCTTCAAACCAAAACTCAACACTTTAGGACGGAATGTTCCCATTGGTGAAATGAACGCCGCATACCTACTAGCCTCTTCTGTAAGTGGAACCTGCCAATAACCCCTGACAAGATCTAGGGTGGAAATAAACTGAGCGCTACTAACTTTCTCAAGGCGCTCCTCGATGTTAGGGATCGGATAAATTTGATCCTTAGTGATGGAATTAAGCCTGCGGTAGTCGACGCAAGGACGAGGTTCCTTGCCCGGTACCTCAACTAAAATCAAAGGGGAGGTATAATCACTCTCACCTGCCTCAATAACACCGAGCTGTAGCATTTTCTTTACCTCAGCCTCCATAATATCGCTCTGGCGGGGTGACACCCGATACGCCTTGGATCGTACTGGCTCTGTGGAGGTAAGTTCTATATCATGAGTAAGTACCGAAGTCCTACCAGGCCTCTCAGAGAACAGACCTTGAAACTCTTGTAATAGCTGGTGTAGTTCGGTTTTCTGCTCAGGCGACAGCGGTGCTTTACTGATAAGGTCACTAATGACTTGACCGGTGTCTTCCCTGTTCGTCACTGAGCCTAGTCCCGGAAGCTCGACCGGAAGCTCTTCAGGAACGTTTACCATCATGCACACCACTGCTTCCCTTTGTCTATAAGGTTTGAGCAGATTACAGTGGTAAACTTGCTGTGCTTTCCGCTTTCCTGGCAGACTTACCACGTAGTTAACGTCCGACAGTTTCTGAACAATTCGTGCTGGGCCCTCCCACTGCACGTCTAGTTTGTTGTTTAGCGATGTGCGCAATATCATGACCTCATCGCCAACCTCAAAACGACGGGCCCTGGCTGTCCGATCATAATAAACCTTGGCCCTCTGCTGGGCCTTTGTCATTGCTTCACCTGACAACTCCTGTGCCCTTCTTAAGCGTTCGAGGAGCTTAAGCACGTACTCCACCACGACTGGGTCGTCGCCCCTACCTTCCCATGATTCTCGAAGCATGCGAAGCGGAGATCGAAGCGAGCGACCGTACACCAGTTCAGCTGGCGAAAACCCCGTAGCCGCATGCGGCGCGGTCCTTAAAGCAAACATCACCCCAGGCAGACACAGCTCCCAGTCAGTTTGATGTTCAAAACACAAGGCTCTCAACACGCGCTTCATGACGGAGTGGAGCTTCTCAACGGAATTCGACTGTGGGTGGTACACTGAGCTGTGTAGCAGCTTTACCCCACACCTTTCGAGAAAAGTTGTCGTCAAAGCGCTAGTAAACACTGTGCCCTGATCTGATTGAATTTCTGCAGGAAAACCAACTCGCGCAAATATGGACAGTAGTGCATTAACTATCTCAACTGAGCTGAGTTCTTTAAGCGGCACTGCTTCAGGGAACTTTGTCGCTGGGCAGATCACAGTCAAAATGTGTCTGTACCCCGTGGCTGTTACCGGCAGAGGTCCCACTGTATCAATAACGAGCCGTCTAAAAGGCTCCGTAATGATAGGTACCAATTTCAACGGCGCCCTCGATTTGTCCCCTGGTTTGCCCACCCGCTGACAAGTGTCACATGTCCTCACGAAATGGTCTGCGTCCCGAAAACACCCTGGCCAATAGTACTCTTGCAAGAGACGGTCCTTAGTTTTCTTAACTCCTAGGTGTCCGGACCACGAACCCCCATGTGACAAGCGCAACAGATCCTGACGATAGCATTGAGGCACGACCAGCTGATCGAACTCCACTCCTCGGCGGTCTAGATACTTCCGGTACAGGACTCCACCTCTTTCCACAAAACGCGCAGTTTTCCTGGCGATACCTTCTTTGACATTGCAGCGCACGTTTTCCAGGCTGCCATCCTTTTTTTGCTCGGCTATCAAAGCCGTCCGGCTGACTTTTAGCAACCTATCAAGTCCGTCTGACGTAGGCGCGATGAGCAAATCAGTAGATAGCTCTTCTAACTTTCCCGCGTCGGGATTTTCCTCTCCAGTATCTGGCGCCTTCAACGCTACAGACTCAATTCTATTCTGTTCGGGCGTGCTCTGAATATCAGCTTGCTGCGCCTCTGACCCTTTTTCGTTGTTTGATAACGTCGGCCCCGCAACTACCGCCTTTGCAGCGAGCTCCCGAACCTTCGATCTGGTTAAGGCCTGAACACTAGCTTCACCAAACAAAAGCCCCTTCTCGCGCAGGAGGTGATCGGACCTGTTTGAAAATAGGTACGGGTACTGGGGTGGCAGCATAGATGACACTGCCGCCTCCGTCTCAAGCGCTCCGAAAGGTCCTTCAATAAGCACTTTTGCTACCGGCAGACACACGCTATGAGCTTCCACGGCTTGCTTGATCCACGCGCACTCGCCCGTGAACATATGGGGTTCTACGTAAGACGGGTGAACTACATCCATCGTAGCTGCGGAATCGCGAAGCACTCGGCACTCTTTCCCGTTCACGAGGAGGTCTCGCATGTAAGGCTCGAGAAGCTTCATGTTCTCGTCAGTGCTGCCTATTGAAAAAAACACAACTTTTGGTGTTGTTTCCGGACACTGCGCCGAAAAGTGACCCGGCTTCTGGCACGTATAACACAAGCGCGCTCGCCTCATCTCGAACCGCTTTCTGCGTTTGGCTGCCGCCGTCTCTTTACGTTTGGTCGGACTGCTTTCGCTCGCATCCGCACTACGCGTGTCCCCCTTTAATCTCATGGGCGTGAACTTCGGCCTCTCAAACTTGGAGCCAAATTCACCCTTTTGACCGTCCTTAGCTCCGCGAGCTCGACGCGTCACAAACTCCTCGGCTAGCTCAGCGGCTCTAGCCACCGTACTCACGTCTGGCCTATCCAAGACCCAGTATCGCACGTTCTCCGGTAACCGACTATAAAACTGTTCTAGCCCGAAACACTGCAGAACTTTATCGTGGTCACCAAACGCTTTCTCTTCTTTGAGCCACTCCTGCATGTTCGACATAAGCCTATACGCAAACTCTGTATATGACTCACTTTTGCCTTTCTCATTTTCCCGAAACTTCCGACGGAACGCTTCCGCAGACAGCCGGTACTTTTTTAGCAGACTCGATTTTACTTTGTCGAAATCCTCTGCTTCCTCTCTATCCAAGCGAGCGACTACGTCGGCCGCCTCGCCGGGTAACAAAGTGAGCAAGCGCTGTGGCCACGTTTCCCGAGAGAACCCCTGCTTCTCGCACGTTCGCTCAAAGTTAACCAGGAACAAACCAATGTCCTCTCCAAGCTTAAACGGCCGCATCAGGTCAGTCATTTTGAACAATACGCGTTCTCCTGCACCGTGTGCCTGACTTCCATTACGAGCGCGTTCCATCTCTACCTCGAGACGCTTCATTTCCAAAGCGTGTTCGCGCTCTTCTTTTTCTTTCTGCTCTTTAAGTTCGCGCTCCTGTCTTTTTGACCTCTCCTCAATAGTCTCAAGGCATTCCGACAGCTCGTCATCCTCAGCCTCTAACTCAAGAATAGCCGTTATCAGTTCCGGTTTTCTTAGTTTGTCTGAGACATCCAGACCCAACTCTCTTGCAAGCTCCAACAATTTCGGTTTGCGCAACGACTTCAAATCCATGGCTGCTCTGAATGCTGCTTTTTCTACTGCTTACTATTGTCTTGCCGCAAACTAACCCGGCAGCAACGACAACCACAATTACCAGCTCTGTTTCTGACACTAACAAAAGCCTGGCAAAGCTCAGTAGAAGAAAGTCCCGCACTCACCAAACCTCGCAGGCAGGAATTCCGCGCAGTCGTTCCGCTGCAGGCAACCAGTCGTCACACAGGGCTCGTTGCACTGCTCCCGGATCGACGTTGAGCTGCTCAGCATACAGTCAACTGCATCTCTTTGCTGCTGGCCTCCGTTGTCGCGATCTCGCCGCTGGCAGACCGTTGTTTGAAGTCGTAGGCGATCTCACCGCTGGCAACCAGATGTTTGGACCTGACTGCTGGTACGATCTGTTGGGAACTCGGCGCTGACGCCCGTGGTTGTACCTGGGTCGCAAGCCCCAAGGGTAGCGTTGGCCTGGCGGCCTGGGGTACAACTGCAAGCATCCGAAGGTCCCGGCAAAGCATGAGTCGACTGGTAACAACGAAACAACTTGTTTATTTTAACATCGCAAAGAGTTGGCGGTCAGGTTTGACCGAAGTAGAGAGACGGGAGAGCACTTCACTCAACAGAAGAAATCGGAGCCCTCCTCTGGCGTCCGGGGGCAGCTGTTTTTATACTCTCGCAGTTGAGGGCAAGAAGGAACCCCTCAAAAGACGAGCACGTGAATGTACAATGGGCTAATGGTGACGCACACTGTCGTAGCGATGCCGTAGCACCATGTCGTGGCGCTGCGCACGATCTCGTAGCACCTGGTCGTGGCGCTGCGCAGCACACTGTCGTGGCGCTGCGCAGCATACTGTCGTGGCGCTGCGCAGCACACTGTCGTGGCGCTGCCGGTCGGACACAATGACTGTAACGAGAAGATGGTCCCTGCTTTGGCATCGCCTGTTTCGGGCACAATGACTGGAACGAGATCCCTGCTTTGGCATCGCCTGTTTCGGGCCCAATAACTGGAAGGAGATCCCTGCTTTGGCCTCGCCTGTTTCGGGCACAATGACTGGAACGAAATCCCTAGGCGGTCGCATCGCCGCAGACGCGCCTGGAAACACCTGGCGATGAGTGTTGCGGTGACGACGATCGGGCCAAAATGTCCGCCGCCCCGCCGCCGTCGCGCCGGCAAAACCACGTGTCGCAGGCGAAACGCAACAGGACCCTGTCGATGTTGTGACGTGGTTGATCTTGGGCGCCTTTCAGATTGACATCGACGGAATGACTGCCGCTCCAGTGGAGTTAGTGAGAGTCGAAGAGCCATCTGTACATATGTAAACGCGATTGGAGTACGAATCATGCAGTAGACGTAGAGCGGCTTGATTCAGGTCACAAGTAGGCAAGTTTGACGTCTTTCCACCTCCTGGAATGGAAAGCCGCACCTGTGTCTGCCGGCGAGGAAACATTTCGCTCAAAAGTGTGAGCCTTCTGCAGATCGGTTTCAAGATACGGCGCCTACGACCGCACGCCTCGGTAAAGTGCGCAGTGGCTGGCGTGTATAGAAGCCACCGCCCATCCCTCCCTAGCTGATTTCCGCTTTCCTCGGTTTCTCATGCGAGAGTGAGCCGCGATCGTCAGTTCCCCTTGCGCCAGGTCGCGAAACACACAGTTGCTGCTAGAGCTTACAACCCCCCCCCCCACCCCTCCCTCCCATCCACCCGCGGGCTTTCGCGCGACGAAAGACGACGCGTTTGCTCTCCGCCTTCCTTCCTCGCGTGCGCCACATTGAGCCGTGATCGTCGGCTCCCCTCGCATGGTTTCACTCGCACAGACAGCAGACGGCGCGCCGCCGTGGTGTTATCGGCCTTGAACTTTATTCAGAACATCACGGCGACGGCAACGCAGACGGCGACGGCAAGAATGTTCCTGGAGTTTCCATATAGTTGCTACCGCAATAAGTTAAAATAAAGAAGCAACACAGCCCAATACTGAGCTGCTTAGAGAGGAGAAGTTTATTTACAGAAAGGCAGAGAGGTCGGCCTGAGCTGTAACTTGTTCTGGCCTGCTACTCAGCTGCTTAAACCACAAATAAGCCTAGTGCCAAATATGCATGGCGATGTGTCTCGCCTGAGCTCCAGATTCATGGAATTCAGCGTATTCCACTTCAGCGCGCACAGATAAGTGGAGAAAGACGGTGGGTGGGACGCGAGGACGGCTCCAGCCATTCATTCTACAATGTCTCCCCGAACAGCTTTGCTACTTAAAGTACTCCCGACACAGCCAAATGTTTATATGATGTGCGTCTGCCGTGTGGTCTGGTTTTTAGCTTAAATACCAGTATATTATGTGTAGTAGCTTAGGTGCTCATTATAATGGGCTTTAGACAGTATTGTAGTAACATCCCCGGTGAGCAGAGGTTAGAGTATATATAACTTGCAGCAGAACTGATGGCTGGGCGAGTTGGTACGAATTCATAGTGAAATATTTAGCGCGCACAATTGAGAAGAACACAGTGAAGGGGGACACACGAGCGCTTACTCACAACTGTTTATTTTCGGAAAGATACATAACATAAGTATCCCAGCTATCAGCACTGAGCATGTGCAACAAGAGTCGTCAGTATAAACAAACAGATTAAAAACAGATTAAAAACAGATTCTGACACTGACATTTTGTTTTCAGATAAAAACTAACATGTGAAATTACAGAAGCCTTTCATATTAAACATGTGCTGCACAATGCGTGAGCCAACCATCAGTTGTAATCACTGACAAAGAATTTGCTTTTTTAAATACTAGTTGAAACATATTAATCTGTTTTAATCTGTTTCTGCTTATACTGACGACTCTTGTTGCACATGCTGAGTGCTGATAGCTGGAGTATTTATGATCTGCGTCTTTCTGAAAATAAACAGTTGTGAGTAAGCGCTCGTGTGTCCCCCTTCACTGTGTCTGTCAATTGTGCGCGTTAAATATTTCACTGCGAATACATATAACTTATTCAAACGTTGGTTCGACGCTCATTTGAAGAATTGTAAAGGAGGTCAAACAGGTATGGCTCACTGTGGAAGCTACACATACGAAGTTCGTAAAGATCCGATGTGGGGATATTGATGCGCGCCGGCCACAGCAGGCATTTCGCAGAGCTTGCCATTTCTCACCCAGTGAGCCGGGGGCGGCAGAGAACCCGCGCTAGCGGTGCGAGCCGCGACGGAGACCGGTGGCGCTCGTTGACGGCAATGTGTTCACGTGACCGAGGAAGGGAACCGATAGTGAAAGGGAGGCGCAATATGAGCAGGCGGATGGCGCATCGAATCCCTCGATGGGAAAGGGCGACGACGCGCTCTGGCATCGCCGTAGCCCTGCTTTGACGCACAGTTTTGCGCGCAGCGTCACTGTGAAGACGTTCGCTCCACCGTCAGCAACCGCACTGCTTCATCAGAGCGTTTGTGGATCTTTATATCGGCGATGCGTCCGGAGGTAACACTGATGCCGGTAAGCCCTGCGTCTTCGTGTAGTTTCTGTCTTTCTTTTGTTTTGACTGTGCTGTTTAATTGGTGTGAGAAGATATATCGTAAAAAATTACAGTGGGAAAAAAATGTATTTCGTTGTTGTTGTTGTTCTTGTTTTCCTTTATTTATTTTGTATGCTGGCGGCGTTGACTTGTAGATATGAATTGTAAATTCAAGCGCATTGCGCGCAGTCATTCATCACCGCTTTCGCTCCGAGCTAAATTTCCTCTGAGCGTTCAAAAACAATAATGAATGCAGAAATATTGTCAAGCAAGAGACAGAACAAGCGAATAGAGAGGTTTATTTATTTATCTATTTATTTATTTATTTATTTATTTATTTATTTATTTATTTATTTACTTACTTACTTACTTACACACTTAATTAATTATTTACTCACCTACTTCACTCACTCACTCACTCACTCACTCACTCACTCACTCACTCACTCACTCACTCACTCACTTATTTTCAGATTTCGTGTTTGCAGTGATCCTAACTAATAAACAGGCATTGTACATATTCGATGTATGTAATTGTATTGTCCTCTCTGTTATGACCCTCTATGAGGGTTGACAGTATTAATAAATAAATAAATAAATATCGTGAACCAGTAAGAACAAGGAATTAAAAAAATGTTGTTTTCTTTTCTTTTTTCATGCTCTATACATTTTGGGGACGTCGCTTGTGGCAGCTAGTGTGATTCTGTGGCCTGACTTGGGACGATTTAGCAGGCGAAGATTTTTTGCTTGACAAATATTACTAAAAAAATATTAGTTAGAATATTCGCTATGCAACGTTTAAGCACATGGAGCCAGGGCAGCAATGAAGAAAGTCACTTAGCAAAAACCTTTCGGCTTGAAGAGTTTCAAAATATCAGTTCTCAAGATGTTTTGTAAGATACAGGGGCATTACAGTTACTACATTCTCAAAAAAGTCTTATTTGCGAGCTGCCATAATAGAATATGATAGTATTTTATTTGATGTGTAGAAAACAGTGTTACTCTCAGGATTCCTCACTGAACGAAAACAGTTTAGCGTTCTCCGACTTTAATTAAGGTGTTACAACATAACGGCCAAAGCGAGCAATTGAGTAGATTATAAGTACAGTTTAGTGCAGTTATTAGTGCAACCTCACAACACAGCCTGGTATTTGCATTTCAGGCCTCGACTAAAATACGCTAACAACATTATTGTATACAGTTTCAAAGGCTACTGCTACAGGCTGCTCGGGAGTTGAACGTTTCCTGAGATCTCGTCGTGCGTAAACTTCTGTGGTTGGGTGTACATGGAGAGAATTTAAGCGAATAAATGACAACACCCTTTGTCGAGTTTACCGGTCACGTCCATAACGGCAAAGAATTGGAACAATTAGAAGCGACAGAATGGTGTTATTTCGAAAGGCATTTGCTTACTGGAGGGACACCGCTAGCCAAACCCTTGACCTTTCATTTGTTTTTATACAAGAGATTGACAAAGGAAACTCTCTCGTTTAGTCCAAACCCTGCACAAAATGGTGTCGGAATAGCGTGGGGCCTCAGAGCACAGCCGGTTAAATGCTATGTACGCTTGTGCGCGGAACGCTAGGGAGCAGTGCAATCACGACGCGCAAGCGGGCATGTCACCTGGTGTGTTTTTTTTTTTTGTTTTTGTTTCGCAAGAATCTGCAGTAACCTGGCAAGCACTAATACTTAATAGATAGAAAGACGGAAACTCTTAATTTGGACGTTTTGCAAACCGCTTTGAAACTTTCTGATTGGAATTTATTTCCTAACTCCGTTGCTTCAGAAGTTGGTTAATTAATCTTGATTAATTATCTAGTTAAGCAAAATACAAAAAATAGCACGGCAAACTACATACAAAAGTGAGCAACATGCATTTGGTCGCATCTTCTTAGACTGCATCGGCATATTTTTAAACTCTGGCTAAAGCTATCTGGAACACCATGTGTATATATATATATAATAACGGTCACGGCCGCCCATGCGGCTTGCACATTGACTTCGTCAGTGACTGCGATAATTATTTATTGTTATTAGCACGACAAGATTTATATCTCCTTTCTAAATTAACCGAAGATTACGATACACCCTAATGTAAAATTTGAGTGCAGCTCTATACGTGTTTTGATTTCGCGATGTATTGGCTGGCGCGGACAATCTGCCCCATGCGGCACATTGCAAACGGAGCTAAGAGTGGCGTGACTGCCTCGCTTATCGGGAGATCACGAGAGGCAGCGCGTGGGGGACGCGCAGGCGCAATTCACAGCTTCCGCCGCAGACATAACTCGGCTCATGCAGCGCTTTGTTTCGATATATGGCGTCGGTGGACGAGCTCGCCGCATGCCACTGCTGAACAGATGACGGTGCGCTACTTTGGCGCCTTCTCGCAGCGGTCGTCGCCGCAGAGTCCGTCTTACGCGGCACTACGCTTTCCTTCTCACGCTTTCGTCATACCCTCTTCTTCCGCCTCCGCTTCATAGTGATGCTGCACCCTCCTCCTCCGCTTTCATCCTCGCGCTCTCTTCGCTATCGCCGTCTTTTATCCCCGCTGCGCTCCGCGTTCGCTCTTTCATCCTTCGCTGTGCTCGTTCGCTGGGTTACGCCGAGGGACGACGCCGACGAATGCCGACGCTAAATGCAGGAGCGGGTGCCTAAGAGCTGCGTCCTACTAAAATAACAGGTGTATTTCTGCGCTATAATTGGCATTATGGCGAGGCCAAGAGCGCCGGCCCGGTCGTATCTGTGACGGTTACTTGGTAGCCCATTTCTCCCAGATGCGGCGCTAATTCAGCTTCCACTACGTCTAAACCCAGAGCGATAAACAAGCTGCTGCTTTTATACGACTGTCAACGCCCTGAACTGTACATGCGCATTTTTGCTTGCGTGGGCGCGTTGCGTGCGTCTTTTCGCAGGTATAGTATTACTATGTTTATCATCATCATGGTCCCTTGAATTTAATACTTAAAAAGTATTTATTTATTTATTTATTCACTCATTTCCCACCAATGATTGGATGCTGCAAGCGCAAACATCATGACATCCGTTTTGCCGTCGTCAGTGCTGTCACCGTCGTGCTGCCATCTCAGTGAGGTGATCGTTCTGTTCGTCAAGCCGCTATCATTCTTCTTCGTCGTCGTCGCGCATATGTCGGCGTCTTCCTTCATGGCCATCCTGCCGTAGTCGTCGTGCCATCGTCGATGTGCTATTGTTGTCGTCGTTGTCACTGAATTGTAGCCACCGGTCTTTTGCGTGGCATTTGAGGTTTGAGCGGCCCTCTAAATTTCCGTGTTATCATTTGCGGAAGCTTTCAGGCAGTCCGTATTCAATAGCATAAAGTGCTGAGCGCGGGCATTGTTCGCTTTTTGACGGTGACTTACTGCGATCCTTCTCACCTTATGCGGCTGCGTCGAAGGGGGGGGGGCAACTTGAAGGTCTTTATTTAATGACATTTCTTCAAGCTACACTCCAGTGCTTTCTGTTCACCTTGTTGGTGAGGAAGGAAGGAAGGAAGGAAAAAGTAGAGAAGGAAAGGCAGGGAGGTTAACCAGTTTAGCGTAACCGGCTTGCTACCCTACACATGGGAGAGGGATGGGTGCGATGAAAGATGGGGAAGGGGGAGAGAGAGAGAGAGCACATAGCACAGCACACAAACATCGTCCGGTAGAGTCTATCAATCTGGCGTTGTACGTGATAACACTGTCAGAGCCGCTTGTCCAATCCCGTCTCTTTCAAAAACTGAAGTAGTCCCTTTGTCGCCTTCACCTGCGATGTCTTCTGTCGGCGGCATGTGAAAATCGTGTCGAGGGACAATGGTCTAGTGTCAAGGTGCGCGAGAACGGATGCCAGGGACTGTCGCTGAACATTATATTCAGGACAGTCGCACAGAATGTGTTGCAGCGTCTCCTCGCAAAGACAGGCATTGCAGAGAGCGTTGTCGGCCATTCCAATGCGGAATGAGTAAGATTTCGTGAAAGCCACCCCTAACCATAAGCGATAAAGCAGAGTCGCCTCGCTTCGGCGGAGTCCAGTTGGCATATAGAGATGCATCAAAGAGGGCAGGTGGTATTGACGGTCGCTCTGGTTGGTCTGGCTGTTTGGTGTGCACCATGAAGAGAGCGTCATCTCCTGTGCAAGCACTCGAAGTCTGCTAGCTGCGTCGGATCGTGAAAGCGGTATGGCCTCTTCTTGTGCGTCTTCAAGAGCTGCCCGAGCTGCATTATCGGCGCCTTCGTTTCCAGTGACGCCGCAGTGACTTGGCAGCCACTGAAACGTCACGTGGTGTCCTTTCTCCTGTGATGTATGGAGTAGGCATCTAATATCGAATACGAGCTGTTCGAATGGCCCGCGACGCAGAGCTGATAGTACAGATTGTAGGGCTGCCTTTGAGTCGCTGAAGATGGACCATTGTCGAGGTGGCTCCCGACTGACGAAACGGAGTGCAGCGCGAAGAGCAGCTAGTTCAGCAGATGTCGATGTTGTCGGGTGGTCAGTCCTGAAGCTGATGGTAATAGCTTTTGCTGGGACAACCACAGCACCGGACGAACACTGGATGTTTGTGGAACCATCAGTATAAATGTGTTCACTGTCCGCGTACCTCTCGTGCAGAAGAAGCAGAGACAGTTGTTTGAGGACAGGCGACGACAGTTCAGACTTTTTTCCGATTCCTGGTACACTGAGATGTACTGTGGGGCTGATAAGACACCAAGGGGGTATCGATAGTTTAGATGCAGCGGTGAAGCCCGAGGGAAGTTTGTCGTTGTACTTGTTGATAGTTTTAGAGAATGATGATTGGTGCCTGTCTGAAGGTAGTGCTGCAAGGTGGTGATAGGGGGCACGTGCAAAATGTCTGATGTGCGTTCTCAGGGCTTCCACCGTAATGTTGTTGGTGAGGCCTATTCATATTGGTCACTGGAGCGCATGTATAGAACACATACAAATGCGCAATGTTCGTCCTTTTATTGCACATCGAAGCAATGGAGCATCTGCGCTTCTACAATTCGCCAGCGTCTGCTTACGTACATTTAATTAAAGAAAAGCAGGTACACGATACAAGTTCTCTCACTTTTCTGGTTTGTGTTTAGGTGCGTGTTTATTTCGGTGCTCTAACGATTCTTTTTTTTCTTTTCCCGAAGTGTCGCGCTATAGTTTTACTGCCTTCTTTGTTCAATCGCAGAATGGTTACTTCCGAACTCAATCGCTGTGAACTTTCAGTGTCGCTACTTCGCAAGGTGCTTTTATGTTTCTTCTTTCACGCTACTTTTACTCCCTTCATGCTTTCTATCATCGCAGCACCCTAACTTTTGTTAATGTGCTTTTTAGCTTTTGTTCAATATGATTATAGAAACAATATAAATAAATTGCCCTGTCAAGCGGTTCTTCTCAATGAATGAGAATTCATTAGCTAGAGTTCAACTATACATCCTACAGGGAGGGTCGGTTTACTGTTGAATAAATAAATGAATGAATAAGTAAATAAATAAATAAATCAGTTAAGTGAATCACTAAATAAATAAATATTTACTAGTTACACAACAGCAGTGATACAGAGGGGAATATGTAGAAGGAGTTCTCGAGGTTACAAACACCAGGCGAAACGTCCTACGTTATCAATGTACAAAATTATTGTAGCGAACATATAAGAAAGCTCAAAATAAATATGTCAGAAGTAACAAAAACAGTATAAAAAGTGTCAGTGTTCAGGGCGCAAATCATTACACACACAATTAACAATATAAATGGAGTCCAATAATTAAGCATTGAATAAAACCTTATTAGTTAAATGTATTACCAGCTTTAAGTTCTTTCAATTCACGTCTAAGTGTATTGCATAATAAAAGAGAAAAAACAATGCTCATTGTTCCATAATTGCTATAAGCCTTAGGCAGCAAAACGCCATTACCGGTCGGAAATCCAGTTCTATAGCAATTATATACTTGAAAGCCGGTAAAATGTCGATTTAAGTGTGCAATAAAAAATTCGGACAAAAACACACACACGCGCGGATACGGTACATTTTAGCTCTGACCCAAGCAAATTGTTTAGCTAGACGAAAATGATTGTCGAGCGTGTTGCAACAAGCTATTGTCGCCTACAAGTTTCTGCGCGCTATACTTTTAAGCATCGGTTCATTGACACCATGGCTGTTTGCGCACGCTGTATGTCGAACAGCGTATGTGTACGCGAGAGCGTTTTGAGTGCGGTGCACATGTCTCGCTGATCGCTCAACTTCATTTTTTATTTTCTTTCTTGAGAGAACGACGAAATTTCACCATGGCCTCTTCGACAAATCCTCTGGATCTCTGCAGACTCGTATGACGTATAGCCAGAAAACGATATCTCATGGTGAAATGCCTGCCTTAAAAGCTTGTTAAAATATATCTGCGGACCGACAAACACATACGACAGGATGGGCACCTGTGCTACGCTGTTTATTTTCTTTAAAGTATGTCTAAAGAAATTTAGTTTCTTTGCTCAAGGCACTGATTCGCTGTCTGTTTGTAAGTGAATCGCTTTACTCCGCAAGCAAGGCTTTCGAGAATTTTGTCTCTCAGTTATACAGAGAGCCACCCGAAGAGACCACGTTGTTCGCTACGCTCATTATATTGTGTGTTATTACTTGGAGTTGTAGAAAATGTGGGCAGGAAAAAGAGTAAGCAGACTTCAACGATTTCTTTGGATCGGAACTTGTTTACTGCGACGGCAGGGTACTGTCAAAGGAGACGGCACTGTCTTCTCAAGATAGACTTCTTTGCGAAGCACTAGTCCTCGTGCGCTGTGGTGTTGCCTGTTCTGGCCTTCGAAATATAGGTACTTGGGCAGACGGCACCGCGCTAGGGGTTCATGCAACCCGCAAAGTTCCACGCAAGTTACCGAGCGTCCAACTCTGCGATGTAGCGCCAAGATATGAACACCCTGGCCATTCCTGTGATCATCTTGTAAACGACTAAACAAATGTTTATTCCCTGCGACACAAATCTCAGAATGCGTAAAAGTTGAAACACTACTTGTTACTGTTTTACTTTTGTTGGTTCAGAATTATGTGCATTTGTAATTTCTTTATGTGGTACAGCAAACACTAAAAACCTACTTCGAAAACGTTCCAGTGAGTACCAATTACTTAATTGACGCAACTACATACAAATACTTGCCATATAACCTTTGTTCTTCTTCTTTTTTGCTTCTTGACGTGAAAACATCAAGTGGCCTATTGAGCGAAAATGCCGGCGTCTGTAGCATCGAAACGGCACCTAAATTCCCAGTGGCTGCGATGCCACTTCACGTGCGCACCTCTACGGACCAGGGCGGGCAAAAGGGAAACCCGCTGCCACACTGCCGCGCCACGTGTTGCACGAGGGGAGAGTGCATCACCGCGACGCTACGTCACCCCGCCTCTCACTCTAGGAAACCTGTGTTATCCGCCCATTCCTTGCCCCCGCAAGCTCTCAACCTGCGTTACAGCTTCGCCTCGGTAACCACTATAAAGAAACAAATGTATAAAAAACAGAATAAATTGCAAATGAAGCATGTTGGTCGTAGTAAGTATCGAACCTACGACCCCACATACCGAGTGTCCTACCCACTGGGCTAAACCAGCGCCTCCTAGATGCAGGCCTGTGGACGCATCAAATAATGCCACTTGGACCGCAATCCCCATTGTCAAGCCCGTCGTGACGAAAGCGGTGACGTCAAAATCACCGCGGCTTACCCCGGAGCATCCCCATTACATTCTGTGGCGGTGGGGCAAGGTAGCATGACGTCACCGATCGAAGTGCGCCGGCCTTTCGCTGTCTAGGAAACGTTGACCAAGCGTCTCAACGCGCTCGCTTGCCCGCGAGGGGTTCATAACTCGAAGGACCACTGAGCGGCGTTAAAAAAACTAAAATTAAGCTATGCGGTTTTGCGTGCCAAAACCACTTTCTGATTATGAGGCCCGCCGTAGTTTGGGACTTCGGAAACTTTGACTACCTGGGGTTCTTTAATGTGCACCTAAATCTAAGTACACGGGTGTTTTAGCATTCCGCCCCCACCGAAATGTGGCCGCCGTGACCGGAATTCAATCCCGCGACCTCGTGCTTAGCAGCCCAACACCATAGCCACTAAGCAACCACGGCGGGTCTCAGCAGCGTTGAATTGGGCATTAATACGTTCGCATTCACAACTCATAAGAACTGCCCAGGTGTCCTCGGACATCTTTTTCTTAGTTGCATTCAGAAACTTGCCCTACCGCCGCTTTATTTTTGTTATTTTTTCTTGACACGTGTTTGCAAAAAGTTTACTTCAACAAGAGACGATACGAACACTGAGTCATAATCACCGCACAATTCCACCAGGACGATAACATGTACAATGAAGCGTTGTATACACGGCACGTTTTCAAAGGAGTGTGCGAGTCCTCGCTCAATAACATATAACCACGTAGACCCATGAAAACGCACAGTTACACACGAACTAACTGTCACATATATAACATGATTTTCAATATATACAGTGTACACAATGGTTATGTACAATGATGATGAGACAGAGACACTTTAAATAATTTTGTAGTAATGCTATGAGATGTGTGCAAACAAACATGATCATGTATACGAGAGCACGCACACACAGAAATCACGGGCACCCACATTCTATGCACATTCAATGAACACTTTTCGTGGCTTGGCTACAAGAACCAGGCAACAGGCTAGCCTTCGGAGGGCAGGAATAATTTATTGCTCGTGGCAGTTTCATTGAAATCGTCAGAGCAAACTCACTTTCACGTGCCCAAGAATAGGATTGGCTTTTGGCCTTGAGTGAATGTCCGTGCTTGACAGAAATTGATTGACGTATTTCATCTGTTGTCTCTCGTTTCAGAAGGCCGGTTCTGACAAAACCTGAAGCTATAGGCATCAACGTTCCTTTTTTTTTTTGCCGCAATGGATACGTACAATTATTCCTTCGATAACAGCTCCTCAAGCAAACAGGAGGTACGTGTTCCCTTTTTGGTCATAACGCGAAGCGACAGTTGTGTTGCACGTGCTTTAGTTTCTCACAGCAATGAAACAAGAGGGACTAGATGTTGCATGTTCGTAGATGTCTTGCACTGCGTTAGACTCGGAGGAATAAAAGGTAGGGATGACACAGGCACGAAAGTACACAAGTTGCCTCTCCAGTACTTTGCGCGGGTACTGTACCTCTCTTTCATCGTTTTCTTGAGCACACTACGGGGCCCAAAAAGAAAAATCACTCTTCTGAAACACCTTTCGTCCAAGCTTCCTCTCCTTATAACTGTACTTTTTGTCATTGTTGTTTTGCGTATCGTGGGATTAACTAGTTCATAGGCAAATAAGATGCTCTTCCGTCTAAATAATGCTAATGCTTCAGAATATATTCACTTCCTCGCTAGATGCTTCTACAAATTTCCAGACCATTTCAGAATCGTTTTTTAAACTTAAGTACCCGCGTTTGTGAAGGCCGCGCTGTGTCATGAACGGAGGCGTGCAATGAGGGCCGAATTCAGCAATGAAGCTTTTCTCCTTTCATTTCAGGAGGCAATAAAAAAAATATCCCAGGTATATTTCGCTCATGCAATGGAAAACTAGTGTCATACATACTAAACGTATTTGCCCTGCCGCAGATTAGCTATTCGTGTGTTGCCACGCTGGAATAAAACGAAGCGCTTTCTTTTTCCTTTCCACGTTTGCCGACGTGCACGATCTGATTGGCTCACCCTGAGACGCTAATATTTAGGGTTAGAGCTCCTTTGAGGCCCGATTATGCGGCCGCGATCACGCATTTCAAATGCTTTTAATTAAGCATGAGAGGCACTCTACATTGCTTTTCGGTGTTCGCGTCTCATTAGAGCATAACTGTACGTATGCGTAAAGCCCGACAGAAATGATACGTCTGCATTTCATAGATCAGTACTGTTGTTGTTGTTGTTTCTTTAAATGATGGGTTGTAACCACCCTGAGGAAATGGCAATAACACAGGGAAATTCAGTTACAATGGCAATACGCACACGCACAAGCGTCAGCTAACGTAGTTCTCTGCGAATCCTGCCGGCCTTTTCTTACCGTGGCTGCTTCTGCGTCTCGACAAATAGCCCACAAACAGAAAAACTTGGATGACGGTTAAACTTCGCCTTTCAGTGAGGAACGCGACAGATTTCCACTATCCCTCACTGCTTGTGACGTTTCCCGGCAACCGCAGCTCTCTTGCGGATGCGCGAACGCAAGCGCGGTGGTGGTGTTGCGAGGAAACTAGCGGGTCACGCAGATCGCAAAATGGGTTTGTGTTTGAGTTTCCGCGTCACAGAATTGTTTTATAGTATATTCAAACTCCAACGTTATCTTATCTGTAGGTTGTGTTCAGGTCGTTCTTTGCGATTTTTCTACGCATTTCACTTTGAGGAGCTCGATTAGTTGAGTAACGCATCTGCGCCACGCGAATGGCTTGCGTGGTTGTGGTGCGGAATGACTTTTCGTTAAGCGATGGCCGACGCCGACATTGGATATTTTGCGACAGGGGCCCGTAACGCTATTGCGTTAAACATGAAAGCATTACGCGTCTGATGGTGGGATCAGCATCCCACAACAGCCCGGTGGCCTAACCGACAGGGCGCAATCGTACGCATACATTTCCGGTGCCACAGCAAAGTAGCTCTTTGAGAGGGTTGGCACGTACGGCGCTCTTCCACGCCAGCTTTCGTTAGGCCGGATACGCCGGAGAAAAGTGAGTGAATGGTAGCCAACGCGGCCACTGTCTTTTGCGACGCAGTTCTCTCTCCGTGCATCTCTCCTCGCCATTCTTCCGTCGTCAAACGTCGCCTTCGTGACGTCACTGCGTCGATGTCCCACATTGTGCATTCGCGTGAACTGTTGTTTACATTTCGGCATAGCTTGTGCGTGGGCAGGCGTGAATATATCATAACAATGCAGTTGTGACCTGTGCAACCCATAAACGGAAACTTTGTACGAAGTCACACGTTGCATAGGATGACGATAAAAGCAGGTGTGCGCATCACACTTAGCTTTTGAGCATTAAATTAACCGCTTCGCACACGGTCCAACATGTGGGTTGAATCTGCGTAATTTTTCGTGTCTGGGCTCAAATGTGACATTTTACTTCGCATATCGTTTTAATAAAGTATGTTTTTCTACACCTACGTACTTATTTGTGGACATGATGGGACACGTCGCAGAACTTGACATTAACTTGATGAGTAGACTTATAACATGTATTCCATGAAAACCTTGTATCTACATTAACTAGCAGTCACGTGAAAACTGAGCCATCAAATGTAGGAGCAAAGTACCTCCAGAGAGCATTGGTCAACCTTAACCTGAATTTGCGCACCCTCATTATAGTCGTGTTGACTTCAAGAGAAGTTTTTGGAAGGCTGTCGTAAGTATTCTTCCCCATTTTAATGCCAGCTTAAAAAACAATGAAACTTCACAGCAACCGCAGTGTTGTTTTAATATGTTTTATTGGCACTCAATCGCTATTTGTGGTTCTTGTTGTATCAGGCAGTGTGATCGCACTGGCAGCCTCTGCTGATGAAAATTTTAAATTCTTTTAACGTAAAACGACAGAAAGCTGGGTGAGTTGGTAAGGCTTCATTATTTGGAAAAGCAGGTGTAAAAAGAAAGCAACCGTGGGCCAAAGAGGTACAAAAAGGGCACACAAATGCCGCCTATCAATAGAAATGTTGCCCTGTTACGAAAAAAGACGGAAAGGACAAACAAACAAGCACTATCTTCATCGTGGTTTTCTTACGCTTGCCTAAATAGAGCATAATATTAACACTTTTAAAACAACATGGGCGTTTTGTGTGTGTGTATATAGAGAATAACGTGAAATCATCCGAAAATTATGCTTCCAAGAACGCTAGATGTTCGCAAAGAATGGGAAAGAAAACAGGCCCAACAGTCTACGTCACAGTAGGGGAACGCTCTGCATTTACTGGGAGTTTTGCGCTGTGCCTTGTTGTCTACAAAAGCGTCGTTACTGTAAAGCGGCCAAATGCAAGGGCGGCGTCTATATTAACACAGCATATGCTTCAGCTTTGTCGCATTTCTTTAACACATTTAGAAGTCTGCATGAAAGACAAGGATTGCGCGCAAATATAAGTTACCGGTAACGGAATCGACTACCTTACGTAGGATTGTACGTTCTGTCTAAACATATATGACATTATCACATATATATACACTGAGCACCAAAACAGCACCCAAAACAGCACCCTGCGATGCAAGGCCTGAGACATAACCTCTTCCACCATAGACAATCTGTAGGTTTCATGGATGAGGGACAAACTATAGTCCTACGTGCCCATTCATACATTAACTAGCAGTCACGTTAAAGCTCAGCCATCAAATGTAGCAGCAAAAACCCTCCAGAGAGCATTAGTCAACCCTAACCCATTCATACCGCATAACAGCCCGCACTTCCACTGGCGACCACCTTGTCAGCATACGTCTACCTGCCATCGTGATTTTTACTCGAATAACCACGGGGGCCCGCCGGTCTGCTGCTAATGCCTCTCTTTCGGCGCTCTGTGCATGCGTCATTCCTTCGCCACTTACTCTCCTTCCGTTGTTAAACCAGCAACGAGTGTGAATTCTTATGGCGACTGTTTGTTTCATTTGGGGCACCATTTTCTCTTTAAAAAAGAGACGAAACTTACTTTCGGAACGTCGCTCGTACAAATAGCTTACACCATTGCGAAAGAGGCACAGCATGATATAATATTTTAGTGGGTTCCTAGTCATTGTGCAATTACTAAGAATGATGCTGTAGGTGCTTTAGCACGCCAGGCTCACAAGAAGGGTGATATTTCGCTTCCTTATTTGTCAAAAAGGGATGCGTGTAGCGCTCTTAACAAAATCTGTCCCCGAGTTACAAGATAGACTGCGTTTAATAACGGGGCACAAAGTTGAGCATGATTCAGGATAGATCCGCTTATGAAGTTCGCCACACCGCTATAAAAATAATAATACGTAGATTACGACTCCTTACAGCCTTAGGAAAACGTTATAGCCCAATTGTTCTTGTGAAGAATCCTATGAAGATATAGAGCACCTTCTCTTGCATTCTAACAAATACTCAACCTACCAATAATAGTTATCGGGAAAAGTGTGTATTCCTTTATTTATTCAGTCCATGTTGCTGAATCTTTCTTCCCAACTAATATTGCTCTGCGCTTCTCTAACTTCAAAACAGGTTGAACCCATGTGACCCTGTACTGCCTCTTTTGTGATATTGCCCTGGGCTCCCAACGCTAGTGTAGGGTAGCAAACCGGATACTAATATCTGGTTAACCTCCTTGCATTTCCTCTACATACCTACCTCTGTCTGTCTCTACCCTGGACTCCCAAAACCACCCGGCCTACCGATCTTTGTTTAACTCCCAACCCCAAGAAGATATCCGATTTTAACCACAGAATGGCATTTGCGAACTTACAAATTCCATGCACCACCTCATGCCTAATGTGGCCGCAAAGTGCTCTGTTTCATTACCGCTGCATACCCCTTCCCTCATTTCTGCATACCGCTTTCACAGAAGCCGACGGCCGCCATCTGGTGGCAGTCGGAGGAGGCGGTCCTTGTGGCCCCGTACACCATCATACTTCTACTCGCCGTGCTCGGTAACGGCTTGGTCATCCTGACGCTGGCCATCAACCAGCGCATGCGCACCGTGACCAACCTCTTTCTTCTCAACCTGGCCGTTAGCGACCTGCTCCTCGGCGTATTCTGCATGCCCTTCACCCTCGTGGGAGTCCTGCTCCGCGAGTTCGTCTTCGGACAGCTCATGTGCAAGCTCATACCTTACCTGCAGGGTGAGAGAAATGGCTTTGACCAGCACTAACCATCTTCATATAGGATGAACCACTTCCTCGTATGAGGTTATATATTGAGCTTAGTGACTAGTCTACATATAAAGAATAGTTTCTAACTCATGGAATCATGGAATGTCATGATTTGCAGTGCGTTCTCAGACCTCGTCGTGATGTGAATAAACGTTCGCTTTTTTCGTAAAACTGTCAGCTTACAATATGGCGCCAGAACTGGCGCTTACACACATGCTTATAAGTCTCTGTGTAACCGTCAATTGTGCTACTTCATTTGAAAGCTAAAAATGCATGGCTGCGAGCTTAAAAACCACCTGACACGCGACGTTGTGCGGGTTCATGTGTCGTGCTTCCAACTCGAAGAGATCGCTCTGGAACTGTGAATGCGTGTATCGCCGAATCAATTAGCCGCTAATTTGCGCTATGCGGCGAAATATTGCACTTGGGCTCCAGCATTGGATTTCGTTGTCGTCGAGCTTGGTTGTACATTAGCTCCAGTGTTTTAGTTAAATTTCCATTTTAGTTAAATCATTTTTATCGCAAAAACGAAAGCTGATCTGAAAGTTATGGCAAGAATAGTTTTTTTTTTCATTTTCAGGCAACTCAGGTCTTCCATAAAGGCTTTTGACATTCCATGTTACTGCAGAATAAGCGTTTCAGAGGACAATTATTATTTTAACGGCGCATGCAGGGAATCGAATACAAGCTACTGCATTTTTCCGTCGCCGTGACGCCAGCATATCTACACAGTATGTTACAAAATAACAGTGTTTCGTTTTGATATTGCTGGAAAGACTATGTTACCAACATCAAGGCATCTCTGCTACATAAGGCTACTAATAAAAAAAATTTATATCCCTACCCCCCCAAAGTACACCATACCTGAAAAAATCAAAAGCACCTTTGAATGTTTCTACCTCTATACACTTTTTTTCGCAAGCGCAATGACATCTTGTACTGCACTCGCTAACTTGTCGCGCTCATGGGCAAGATATAGGAGACGCTGTCAGCATACTGAATCGATTTGCTTTTCCCACTGCAAAATTGTCAGCTTTTCTTCCACACTCATTCGAGGGCTGTGTGCTCTTTGACGAGTTTTCCTTTCTTGGGGGTCGTTTCAGACATTTCAATTCGCTCTCTACATTTATGCATGCGCAGCGGTGTCGGTGTGCGTGTCCGACTGGACCCTGGTGGCAGTGTCGGTGGAACGCTACTACGCCATTTGCCAGCCCCTCCGCTCGCGAGCATGGCAGACGCCCCGTCACGCGCAGCGCACCGTGGCGGTGGTTTGGGCCGTCTCGCTTCTCCTTATGCTGCCCATCGCGCTGCTCAGCGAGCTGAGGCCGACCAGAGACTCTGGTAAGTGTGTGTGTGTGTGCCTTCTCGGGGCAAGCTCGACCGAAGGCTCTCTACGGTACATTCATTCTTGGTGAGTGCGGTACGAAGTCAAAAGACAACCATGATGCTAGCAGAACAACCCAAGCACCGGGATTGCTGTAGCGGTCAAACCAACTGTGCCATTGTACCTGAACGTTAGTATGTTGTCCTTACGAGTACAGGCGCTGGATTTTCTTCGATATCGCTGTCTGGCATGCAACTGCTATATTAGCGCCACAATACTTTGATCCTTCCAAAAAGAGGCCAAACCGCCGGACGCGCCTGCATGCGCACGAACTATCCCCCGCTGCGTCCGCAACCAAATACTCACATCGTGAGCTAGTGTAACATTGATTGCCGTTACTTCTCTTGCAATCTAACAAACTTGCAATGTGTTCTGTACTTGCTGTATAGCGATTGCTTCCGTTGACAGGTCAACACTAGCTGCTGGCGCCTTGCTCAGGTTAAAGTTAAGCAGGGCACATTACTAGCGTTAAATGACAATTGCCACCCATCGACAGCTTTCTTTCTTCAAAGCGTGGATTCATTTGCTCCGTGTCGTTCTGCTAATGTGTTTCGACTCCGTAGGACGCAGCACATCTCAGTGTTGTAATCATATAGGAAAGTCTCCTCGGCTTTTAAATGCGTCAGCATTTCTATGATTAGCCAAGGAGAACACTGTCTGTACGTGCCTCCTTCGCGTAAGATGATCGCTTTCAAGACAGAGCCAGCCAGCTGTGGAAGAAGACGACGACGATCGCGCGAGCAGTGGCACGAGCGCGTCTCTGTGACCACGTGACGTGTGCAGTCAGGCCCGCACCAGAACATGCCAGAACTGTGGAGCAGTCGTGGCTTCGGATCGGAACGTCATCGGCGCACCTGGCTCAGGCACCTGCAGTAGTTCGCTTGCCTCATCAGTTCACGTTTCGCCGCCTACCGCAGCACTTTGTGTGGCCGCAGCGCTGTCGCATTTATGGTAATGGCGCCAAGACGGCCGCCGCCGCTTGGTGAAGAAGAACGGAAACGCAGGATTGCAGAGTATCAGCGTGAATACAGATTACACCAGAAACAAATGAATGACGCGGCTCAGAGCGGGAAACAAGAGCAACACACTGCCGAACGCAACAAACAAGAGCAACGACACCATGCCGACGCCGCCCGAAACCGACGTTCCAGGGAAAGCTGCATATATTTCCTTAATTTCCTACATCTCCCTCGTCTTTTCACCCCACGTCAACATGAGATGCGGGCTGTGTATAACACGAATGAACGTTGCTTCTACTCGCCTCTTCTACGTAGTCTCGTGCAGGTCGCACTTAAGAGTTCGGTGTGGAAACCGCGCTTCTCCATTTCCCGATTCTTTCATGGTCTTTCTCGCAATTAGGCCAACAACGGCCACTCAATATCACGCTGTTACTATGAAATGCTTACGCATCATTCAGATATCTGGGGAAATACCACGTAAAACTTTTTTATTTTGCCTATATACCATCGCTATGGACAAAGGAAGTGCGGCTAAACACGCAGTGGAAATTTCTAATTTAATATGATATAACTAAATGCCCCATCATGCGAAAAACTGACATCGTCATCGGCGTAACCGAAAGATGGATGGATGGATGGATGAAAAACTTTATTAGTGTCCTTTAGGGCGCGCACTAGAGCGCAGCGGGCCGCTCCCACGTCAGGACAGAGAGGCCGAGCCTCTCCGCCGCGTCGCGGGCCCGTTGGCCAGTCCATAACTGTTCTTCTAGGTTGGGGCTGTGTAGGACCGCATCTCAGCGTGAAGAAGTGTTGCTTTCATCGCCGCGTAACGCGGGACATCCCCACAGCATGTGAGGTAAGTTCGCTAAGTCACTGCATAGTGCACATGCATTTGTTGTCTGAATTTCGGGGTACATCTTGTGAAGACATAGGGGGTTTGGGTATGCCCCCGTCTGTACCCTTACAAAAATTTTTATAGAAAGTCCATAGACAGTCTATAGACATTTGTCTATGAAGTCTATAGACTGTCTATAGACATTTCTTTAGACTAGTCTATAGACAGTCTATAGATTTATGGCCATACACTTTTTATAGACTAGTCTATAAAAAGTCTGAGTCTATAGACTGTCTATAGACATTTCTTTAGACTAGTCTATAGACAGTCTATAGACTTATGGCCATACACTTTTTATAGACTAGTCAATAAAAAGTCTGAGTCTATAGACTGTCTATACACAGTCTATAGACAGTCTATAGACTTATGGCCATACTTTTTATAGACTAGTCTATAAAAAGTCTGAGTCTATAGATTGTCTATAGACTGTCTATAGACTTATGGCCATACACTTTTTATAGACTAGTCTATAAGAAGTCTGAGTCTATAGACTGTCTATAGACGGTCTATAGACTTATGGCCATACACTTTTTATAGACTAGTCTATAAAAAGTCTGAGTCTATAGACTGTCTATACACTGCCTATAGACAGTCTAGAGACTTATGGCCATACACTTTTTATAGACTAGTCTATAAGAAGTCTGAGTCTATAGACTGTCTATAGACTGTCTATGGACAAGTGTATAGGCTTACAGTTCTACTTTTGTAGACTGAAGTCTATAGAATGTCTACAGATGAGATTTGTCCGTAGACATTTTATACACTTCAGTCTACAAAAGTAGAACTATATATACAGTTCTACTTTTGTAGACTGAAGTCTATGGAATGTCTATATACAAATGTATATAGATAGTCTATAGACATCCTATAGACTTCAGTCTACGAAAACAGAACTTTATAGTCCGATACACTTCTTTTCTATGACATTCTGCAGACATTTGTTAACAAATATGAATTTTTTTTAATCTATAGGCACTCTATATACACAGACATCTTATAGACAAGTCTACAAAGAGTGTATAAGGCCATAACTCCATAGCGGCTATCTACAAGTTAGTTTACATTTTTGTTTACATGCGGTAGCAAAAAGTTTTGAATGTATTTATGCATGTGCACCTGTTCCTTTTCATCTGCACTTATGCATTACCGTTAGTAGATTAATAATGCTTCTGAACCAGCTGTACTTTCATATATGTTGCACAAACAGAAAGAATTTATATAGTGCTGAATCATGCAGTGCGAAAAATAAAACAAATGCGCCAGCAATGCATTCACCGTTTTTATTGCTCGATATAATAGATGAATTCCTTAAATTCATGTCGTATGCTATTATGGAAACAGATTAAATATTTACACTACTCCTTGGCAAGCATGGTCGCCAGGCTGGCCTTGACCTTTGTGTCATTAGTCCCAAAGGTGCTGCAGGTGTATGCTGCAAATAAGTAGATGCAGCAATATGAGGCAAAAATAACAAGTGTATATTCTTTGTGTGTTCATTAAGCAGCTTAATATATTTGCTCAAACCATCGAAGTCAATACTTAATGCGGTTTAACTATGACTAATGGCTGCTTGTCAATACAAATCAGCACCTTTATAGAATGTTTTATTGCATGGTATGGTGAACAATTAAACAGTCACAACTGCTGCTCGTTCCAGCAACAGTATGTTCCCTTTTATGACACGTTCATATATGATGCATTATTGTACTTATCCCAAATGGTCTCTATATTTATTGCTGAAACGTTACCCAGTTGGGCTGTCTGTACATTTTTTTTGGCTGGTAGTTAAGTATGCCCGTGCAGAGGGATATTTTCAGAAGACGTGACTGGAATATTCACAGTATCATGCCTAAGATTGTAATTTATTTTGCTTAATACACATTTAAATGTCTTTCTCATACTTTTAAATGAATGGGTGATTGGCCATAACTTCAACGGAAGGCAGATGGGCTGATTGTATCGATATGGTCACTTAATTTGTTACAGGTAATGAGGCCTCTTGGGCGTGCTAACAGGTTTCCAAGTTAGGTATACCACATGAGCACCCGAAATACCACACGAGCACTTTGTGTCATGGCACGACAGATATGCACCTCCTAGGAAACAGAACTGATAGTATAGTTCGAATGAATTCTATTACAGTAAATTATTTAAGGTGCTTTGAAAGATGAAAATTTTTTCTAGGCTTTCGAGGTTCAGGACGTTTAGTTAACGCAAAAAAAAAACACATATTGAGTAAGAAATGCCTTGTCAGTAAGCTTGACTTTCTTTTATTTTTCAATAAATGGAACCAATTTCCTTCAATTTTTATCAGGTGAAACGTTTTAAAAATATATTTAAGTCAGAGATTCTCTGGAAACTTTGTATGACATATAACAAGACAGCATACCTATGTGGCCATTTTAAAATTTCCCGATCTTTTTCCAAGCCTTCCCTGGTTGTTCTCATGAAAATTTTCTGGCAATCTATGACGCCTGCAGCTTAAGTGCAATAAAAGAAATATTGTGGTTTAATGCTTGCCAAGTACTGCCAGTCCATAATATTTAGATAAAACGAATAACACGTCAGTCACTTGACATGCAGTGTTAGATTCAACTGACTTGAATCCCTTGATTAATAAAGCTGACAAGGGCTTCGGCAAGTTCGTAATTGATGGCCACACGAGTACAGCACGGAAGACACAGAGACACACGTAAAGCAAATGCAACAATGTGAGGAAAAACTATACAATGAGTTATACAATTAGTTATTTTTACGCTTCAGTAGTAGTTTTCAATATAATTTGCTCTCATCACTTATGCCTCTAGTTAACTTTGTTTACCTCTGACTAAAGACTACATGGGAATATTAATCAGTACCATTATGATGTTTCGTTATACTACAGTATGATAAGCAGTTAGACAACCGTAATGGTCGCCGGTGCCAGCAACGGTACGTTTCGTTTTAGGACAGGTTCATGTGACACACAGTGTACTTATAAAAATAAAAATACTTGTTGAAACAAAGATACCTGGCTGGACTGTGCACATTTTTCAGGTGTTAATACAATATGCCCGTGCCGAACGAACATGCTCAGCATACTGACTGCAGTTTTGAACAATCACGTTAAGATTTGCAATTTACTTCCGCTTAGAACAGTCTGCAATGTCTCTTTTCTCATACTTCAAGATGAATACATTTGCCACACTTTCAGTAGAATGCACATGAATGGGGGCGTACTGATCAGGTTACTTATCAACTAAAACATGTTACGATCTCTTAGGTGTGTTGATAAGGGTCGAACAAATGCAATGCCCACTGAATTATTTGAATAATCTGTGCGTTATCTACTTAGAAAAGACCACCAAATTGATAATCTGGCTCTTTTTTTCTTTTGTACAGCGCATATTGTATGCAGTCTGTCCAAGACGACGGCGCTACATGCAACAGTAATGAAAACCGGAACACTTATTACGCACGACAATGGCTTCATACCATGCACGATTAGCACAATGCGAATCTGCGCCAGCAGCTGCCTTGTGATTAAGAGCACGTAAACTACAGAACGCCGAAGCATCGGAAGCCGCTTAACGCTTTTCATATAGCTCGAAAGATAACTTCTGCTGCTAAATTGTTTAAAAAAGAGACAACAAACAAATCTTCCAACTACCGTCAAACGCAATGCCTTCAGTTTGAAACGTGTAAAGGTGTTCCCGGAGCGACTAATTTATTGTTCTCTAATTTTTTCGGCTAAGTTGCGGAGCTGCAAGTGACTAAGCTTATCGCAGGTTTCATGCTCCAAAAGCGTTTGTGGTTGCATATAAATAGATTGGGTGAATCTAGAGATTTCTACTAGATATTTCTTCAAGTCTCGTGTTTTGCTTGCTGTAACTTCCCAAAATTATTTAGATTGGTTGCCAGGAACCTTAAAAATACTGCTACTTTTAAACTATGCGAAAACGGCAGCGCACACACTGCTGATGCATGCCCCGCAAACACGGCCTTTCATCCTAGTACGCTAGCAGTTATTCAACTATGCCTGTCTGTTTGAAAATTCTTGATGCTAACACAATTTCGAGATATATGCGTAAAGCGTGTCACGAGAATTTCGCTACACATACGGTGCAGCATTCATCGCGGCCGGATCAAGCGCCACTAAATGAGATCTACCACACTGGCTGCCCAACACACACAATCCGCTTAGTGGTAGCTCAGTATCAAGTTAAAACATGGTGTACTTCCTTTTTTACGCACCTAAGCTATAATGATAAAATCAACAAGCACGAGCGATCGCTCGCCGTAAAACATTCCGTATAGTAGAAGCGAGAACAGGAGCGCGTTATCAAACCATGTCAACGACAAACCGACACTATACCCGAGTCGCCTGCGCTATGTGCAGCCGGTTCGCGCTACGAAATGCGCTCACATAATCATGAGGTATTGACGCAAAACGTCTTTGATAAAGCTTACCATTCAATGTAGTTGACTTGTGATGCCACAAAGAAGACACGCATACACAGACACCAACGTTCAGGGAGACACCGCACACCGGCACAACCGTTTACGTGCCTGGCGCGCTCGTTGAGACGGCGCACCGCCGCGCATGCGCAAGAACTCCGAGCATGCGCAGGAGCTCCGCACGGAGGGCGTGCGCGCTCGGAGGAGTGTGAGCGCCTTTTCCTCCTTCATTTTTTTCTTTGTCTCTTTCTCTCTCTCTGATGCGCCATGCGCGCCGGAACGGGTGGCTTTTCTTTTCCGTTATGCATTTTTTTCGTGGACGAAGGATATGCGCTGGCAGGTTGTAAGACAAACGCTGTGGGCTATCGCATCAGACTGGAACGCTAACATGAATGCGCTGTTTGTAAAAGCCGTTACGGTGCCCTTCAGACGTTTTAGACGCATTATTGTCAGCGTCGATGAGTAATACAGCGTATTTGTAGCATATCTTCCAGCGTACCGCTAAATGTGATGCCCGCACGTATGTTAGTGCTAATTTTCTGTTCCGATGATAGGTCAAAGCAATCAGTACAGCATGGAGGTACTCATATGCGTGGCTGCGCAGGCATACCGCCGGCGAAATACTGGGTGGGCTCAGAGAATTTGGCACCTATTTTAAGTGAATGAGAAACGTTGATGAGTTTATAGTGCAGGATATTAGGCAACAAAAGTCGCCCGATGTTAGTGACGCAGCCGAGATATGAAGACAATGTGAAAAGTATCCGAGAATCGGACGACACACAACGCGAACACCACATGCGCGACATCGGTTCATGGCACATTCACAAAGTCCGCGTTGTCAGCTACAAACATTACGAGTGTCTTTGCTGTTAGCTTGATGCCTGTTTCGAATCCACTTGTATCTGAAGCTGGCGTTCATAACATATATTTTAACAATTGGATCGGCGTTTTGCTTCCTTTATTCTACTGCCGCAAAAGTGATGCGACAACTGTGAAGACTGTCTTGGGATTGCCGAGAGTGACTACGTAGATCATATGTGGTCAACAAATGCGGAGGTATACACTATGTGTATACTAAAGTCTACAAATAGGCTCTATAGCAATCTCAGCAGTATACAACTTTAGTGGCTTATATCAAATGCAGCTATGTATTATCCACCGGTACCTGCGCTTGGTTACAGCGTACACGGGTTAGGCCCAGATTAAAGATGTTTGTCTATTGTTAATCTATAGACATGCAAGACCACGACAACTCAGAGGTGGTGAATTCACCACCTGGTCTGCGGGCTTTCGCCACTTATTCACCCCCTTTGCCACACCTTCACCATCTGACCTTCACCACCTGGTCTTCGCGAAGTGTACGTCCGGGAAGCAGCCAGGTTTAGGGCCTTCGGGTGCCTGGAAGACCTTGGTGACTCGGACGGTGCCTGCTCCGCCGCGATCCTCGTTCGGTGCAGCTGCACCGAACGCAGACTAGCAGTCTGCACGGTTTGCCCGCCGCGCCGGGGTTGCGGTGCCGTCGTGCATGAACCAGTGCCATATCATCGCGTTCGCAGAGGGCGGGGGGTATGGGAACTCGGAATTACATATTATCGACTTTCTTCTATAGACATTCAATACACCAGGAGTAGAGAAAAAAATAGAAACCTTGTCGACTATTGTCCATAATATAGAGAGTCAACAGACAAAGTATGGACAAAAATAAATAGAAACTGTATCGGCTTTCGTCTACAGGTAGCCCATATAGAGGGGAAGTAGACAAAGAAGAAACAAACTCCCTATCGAATTTTTTCTATAGACCGTCTATAGACTGCGAGTAGACAAAAAGAAATAGAAACCCTATCGACTTTCGTCTATAGAAAGTCTATAGACAAAGTATGGACAAACATAGATAGAGACTGTATCCACTTTCGTCTGTAGGTATTCTATAGAGGGGAAGCAGATAAAAAGGAAACAAACACCTTATCGACTTTTTTTTATAGACCGTCTATAGACTGCGAATAGACAAAAAGAAATAGAAACCCTATCGACTTTCGTCTATAGAAAGTCTAAAGACAAAGTATGGACAAAAATAGATAGAGACTGTGTCGACTTTCGTCTGTAGGCATTCTATAGAGGGGAAGCAGACAAAAAGGAAACAAACACCTTATCGACTTTTTTCTATAGACCGTCTATAGACTGCGAATAGACAAAAAGAAATAGAAACCCTATCGACTTTCGTCTATAGAAAGTCTAAAGACAAAGTATGGACAAAAATAGATAGAGACTGTGTCGACTTTCGTCTGTAGGCATTCTATAGAGGGCAAGCAGACAAAAAGGAAACAAACACCTTATCGACTTTTTTCTATAGACCGTCTATAGACTGCGAATAGACAAAAAGAAATAGAAACTTTATCGACTTTCGTCTATAGACAGTCTATAGACTTTATATCAACAAAAGTCCAAATCTATAGAAAGGAAAGGTCGTCTATGAAAAGTCTATAGACTTTCTATAGACAGTCTAAAGTCATTTTTGTAAGGGTAGAAGCCTTACCGAAAGATGGTGCCAAAAAATTATGAGCCATTCCACTCTTCGACGGCGGTTGACCAGCCCAGCTTTTTCACACACGGCACGGAGGTGACACATAACTTTGAACAAAGGTTCGAACTCGTTTATTGCCTTGATGGATGGTCATCGTGACGAAAAGTACGCACACTCATTTATTGTCTTGATCGGCAGTCATTACTTATCTTGCAACTGCAATCACATTCTTTGATAATGTCAAGTCGATGCACGTACGCCACTGGGTGGTCGGCTGGGCCGGATCGCTGTGGCATCTCAAGGGATATGTCTGCAACACGGAACGCTTAAACCGCTCCGTTTTCGGTACCAACACGTCCATATTGAAACCACCGACAACGACAACAGGGGTAGTCTCATCGCAGCTAATTCACGCAAAGTGAGTAGTCATGAACCTTACGGGACTATGAGTCATTGCATTTTTTGCTTGCTTACAGGGGAATGAGCCATTGATGATGACAGTTTTCAACATGCTGTTCTGCATGTTGTATGCGCGATAAGAAAGAATTTAAGGGCTGTTCGCTTCACTTAGCAGATGGCTTCTAGCCTCGGCCTTACGTGGCTATAGGAGCCATTGCATTTTTTGCTTGTTTACGGGAGCATGAATGCTTACTGGGGTATGAGCCATTGATGATGATAATTTTTGTTCACGGAGAACAAGAATGCATGGAACCCTAGCCATAAACAGCTTCGCTGTAAAATTGCCGATGGCGCAAAGAGTAGAAACACGTCAAAAAATGCTCGAGTTGATGTCAAATTACTCAGGAAGGTTCCTTGAAACAAAGTGGTTAATGACTTAGAAATGTAAATTTGGTACATGTCGGTATGGGTGGGAATCTAGCCCGGGCTTCCGGGCTGCGAGCCGAGCACGCTTCCCCGACGCCACGGCGGCTCCACGGTTCTGACTGACTAAAGATGTGCTTAGTGCGTTTGTCATTGCACACGTCACGTGGCAGCCATCTGGCGGATTAAAGGTGTAGCCCTGTGCGTGCGTCATTGGGCAAGTGATGGCGCAACCAATGGGAAGAGGTGGCGCCACGTCAAGAGTGTATAAAATGAGTGTATAAAAGAAAAACAGTTTACCCAAGGGACTATAACGTTGTCGCATTCTCGCACGTAAGCAGTCTTAGGTGTCTCTGCCGAATTTTCTTATTCGGGTTTCTGTTCGTTTCCGCAAATAAGTAAAATGCAGCTAGTATATAAAAAAAAAACTAGCTGACTAGCTTGATAGAAGAACACATTGTTCCGGCTTTGTACCCATTGGCTGTAAAGAAATTATAAATTTTATATAAACTTATTGTTTCGTTATTTTGCTTTCTCTTCTTTCTTTGTCAACTGCATTCAAAGCCTAGCTCCTGGTTTGATGTGTCTGTCAATTCCATCTTGCTCTAGAATGTATGTGATAAAATATTTTTATAAAATGGAATCATGACTTCTATTTTATTATCGTAAGCAGCCTTTATATGGATTACAGTTTGAATAACGGCGCAAGGACAGCAGAAGGGACAGAAGAGAGAATATAGCGCTAAAATATATATGAAATCATCGGCCTTTTGTGGGTCAGTTGTTTCGGGATGGGACCTGCTAAACACTTGCATGGAAGCAACAAGAAACATCCAGGCATTTCATGGAGCTGCATCACTTCCCATAGCAAGTACTGTGCTGGAAAATGATGATCAGAGAACGCGCAAACAGAGCACTTCGAGACTTTCATTAACTAGGTTGACCTCACCGAGAGAAGCTTCAGACGAGGCTCATGTCTCGCAAGAGGCGTCATATTGTATGGCATTATGACGTGCATGGAGCGTGAGAAGCACCCCTAGAAATGCCGAGGACACCTAAGCACTTCTTCTGAGTTGTGAATGGGAAAGCATTAATGTCCGAATGAACGCCGCTGAGTGGTTCTTCGAGTATGAACTCCTCGCGGTCAAACCAGCGCGTAGAGACGCTTCGCGCTGGTTTTGATTTGAAGCGCAGTTGGAACGCATGGCGAGAACTTGCGCGTACAAGGAACGCACGGATAACAAATTCTTCCGAAAGCGAGTGTGACGAGGCGTCGCGGTGATGCCCTCTCCCCTTACGCAACACTACTGTGGCAGCAGCGGTGGTATTCTGTAAGAGTCCAGCTAGTGGACTGTCCATTTCAACCGCCGTTGATTGTCTGGGGCCACTCCTCTCCTCGTCACTCGCACAACTCCAACCAATCAGCAGCGGCCAAAATGTCCACTAGGTAATACCCCCTCCCCCCCCCCCCCCCGATGAACCCTCTCGCCCGCAATGCTTCGTCCAGGCGCGGTCGTGACGTGGCTCCGCAGCTAATGTGAATTGAGGTGCCGTTTTGCTGCTGCAGATGCCGAACGCCTGCTTTTTCGCTCAATGGGCCAGTTGACAGTTTCGCATCAGAACAGCACGCGCGCAACGAGCTGGCATAACTGGGCCGGGTTGTTGCTATTGACGGATAGACTTGCTGTAAACGCTGTATTCGGGATCAAATCTACCGTACATGTAGGCACCTCACCATCGATAGCCAAACACTCAGGTACAATAGCTAGAGCATTAACTTCACAAAGTCGATGCTGAGATATGACAGTACAGTGGGTTTACAAAGTCAGTAACGGGCTGCATGCAGGTACGGCAGAGCCAAACTATAATGCAAAAAGAAACAATTAAATTATAAGGTTTTACTTGCCAAAACGACGATCTGATCGTGAGGCGCGCCGTAATGGGGCACTCCAAAATAAGTTTGCCTAGCTGGAGTTTTTTAACGCGCATCTCACCTAAATACACGGGCGTTTTTTGCATTTCGCCGCCATCGGATTACGGCCGTCCTGGCCGGGATTTGATCCCGGGGCCTCGTATTTAGGAGTGCAACGCAAAAGCCATTAAGTAACCACGGTGGGTATCTCTAATGCAGCTTTCGCACGAAATATCAGCGCCAATAGCAACATCATCATACCTTACTGGTGAAGCAGCGCACTGACACGGACACAGTGAAGACAAACAGGAAAAGACGACACTCGCTGCACTCGCAGCTATTTTATTTCAGAACACATACTTCATATTTATATACCTGCGCACCCTCCGGCGTCAAAGAAAATCAAGGCAAGATTAAAGGCATTTTTTAAAGATCATTTGCCCACGCATACTCGGGCGTCAAAGATATGGCACCTATCTATCATGGTGTGCAATCCTATCGTAATTTGTTGCAACCCTAACAACCATTTTTATTACAGAATTTCTTTCCTTCTTTTTAGTGTACTTCCAAAAAGGCAACCTCACTATGGCTTAGATGTACTTAGTGTCAGTGCGCTGCTTCACCAGCAAGGTATGATGATCACTCACCAACTAGCCCAACTTTCCACTTTACTGAGCCAATAGCAACAGCCTGGCCCAACGATGCAAGCACCTTGCGCGCGCGCGATTTTCGGCTACGTTCTTGCGTGCGCGGAACATCATTACGTCTTTGCTCAAGAGACACTGGCTCTAGTATTATCTGCTTGTATATTGAAACTGCCGTCCTTCGAAAGTACTCTCCAAAAGATCAATGCTGAAAGGTGCATAAAATTACTTTGTCTGGGACAGCCGCACTCTCGTTCTCTGGCTATTGTTCGCGCGTGCCTTCATGCAGATATGCGCTTCATCCGCAGATTCGAAAATTGCTTTTCATTTTTTGGTCTCGCGTGCCACGGAATCCGCTTCTGTGACACTTCTTTCATACTAGGATATGAAAGCAAGGATCAAGGGGATAACGGCCAAATTCACGTTCAGTAGAGCTTTGAGTTCGCAAAAAAATTGCGTAATTTTTCGCCAATAGAAACATTTGCTTGTATTGCCTTTGTTCCGGATTCTCTATCGAGAAATTACAGGGATCCATCATAGGATAGTCCATAGGTATTGCAAGCCGCCCATTCTGCTATGGATGATTCTAATATACTTCATGATTTTACGTTTTTACGAGTCCGACTTGCCCAGTGCGTTATCTTTGGGTTCCTTTCCATTTATGTCTTTTAACGCGACAGCGTTGAGGGTCCTGCGTCGCAGAAGATCCGACGTCGGCGTAGGCGCCGGCGTCTGCGACGGAGAGAGTCATCTCGAACGATGGATATTCTATGCGGGCTTAAAGTTGTTCACTCTAGACTAGTAGATGACTAAAGTTATTCATATCTTGTCTTACGTTCTTCACAAAGTTATTCCTCGCAAATTTGAGAATGGCAGCCCACAATTAAATGGATTGAAACAAAACACCGACAGCGCATCACTTTTTTGTCAGATCCCCTTTTCAGACTGAAATATCAAAGGGCTCAACAATAACGGAAGATCGGCCCGCGAAAAAGGCCGCGTTTCTACCAGAAAGCTCGCCTTCGGGCACAGATTTCACTGCCAGCGTTTCTCTGTAAACATTGCGGCTGCAGTTGTCCGTAAGCGTCAGAAGCAGCCAGTGATATTTGAGTGCTATCACGTTCCACTTTTAAGGCGAAGCCTAAGCGTCCTCCAAAATGTCTTCTTTTCAGTAGTTTTTCTTGTGCTGCTTCTTTTTGGGGGCCTTGGAACAAAAATGTAGGCGCAATCGGAGCCACGCATGCTCCGTTGTTATATTTATGCCAGTCAGGTGTTATAGGCATTCTTCGATCGTTTGTTTAGCCATCTGAGCTTGATTTGTTTTGTTATTCTTAATCCCCCCCCCTCTTCTTTTTCTTCTCCGCCTCTTGTAAGCTCCAGTAAGAGCTCAAAGAGAGTGCTTCTTTCTGTAAACATTAAACTGTAATTCCATGTGGGTCGAATGCCACAGCATGAGTACAATATATATATATATATATATATATATATATATATATATATATATATATATATATATATATATATATAGGTTGTCCCACATAACTTGAGCCCAAGCTTTAAAACTGGAAGGCACTCCGGGCGCGAGTTGAACCGAATGCATAATGTTGGCACTGACCTAGACCTACTCAGGCTATTTTTTTTTATTTTCCCCTTACCCCTTAACTAACGGATTAGTTATGCTTCATTGCTCAACTTTTTATGCATTGGCTGCAGACCCCAAGTGCGACATGCAAAGTTTTAGAGCACCTTGAGAAACCTTTCAATAACTTGTTTCCAACACGATATATCTCATGTAGGCCTTTCTTCCGCGTTCCAAAGAAAGCCCGCGAAATATGAAAAAATACTACTTGACGGGACGATTGTGCAATGTTATTGTGCTGCTCTCATGCGTTCGATGGATGAACAAGGTCGGCTGCAGTGAGACTGGCCCAGGACAGGGCGTTATGTCTGGTGTAGGTATCTGGGCATGCAGCTTTTATCGCATGACGGCGCAAATGCATGCTGCTGGCCGAATGGTGCCGAAGCGATAAAACGTCTAAGGAGACGAAAGACAAGAAGAACAGAACTTTATTTTTCTATGCTTGAAGTGGGCAAGAGCTGGCAGCCTACCGACGGAGTGTAATGGCGTTTTGTGGGGAGGGGAGGCGGCGTTAGGGCTGGAATGATTTTCCCGTTACCTTCAATCCAAAAAGCGCCCTTTGATTATAATCCGTGTTCGAAGAGGTCACTATCTGCAGCAGTGCACATTTGGCATCTCATAGACACATTTTCCGAGGCGTTCTTGATCATGGTATCAAAGATGGAGTTGCAGACTTGTCTTATTTCTTTTCTTTTAGGTTCTTTGATGTGGCTGGTGTCCAGTATGCTTGATCCTTGACGTAGCCCCAGAGAAAGAAATCGAGGCGAGTTAAATCTGGCGAGTGTACCGGCCAAACAACGGGCCCATGCCATCCAATCCACTGCTGCGAGAATACTTCATGCAGCCATTTCAAGTTTGCTGCTGCCGTGCGCAGGAGCACCATCATGCTTATACCAAATATCCTTGATCCTGGCCAATGAAACTTCGCAAAGAAAATCCTCAAGCGCCCCATCAAGGATGTCGTTGTCGTATCTTTCGCCTGCAACCGTGTTCTCAAAAAACACGAGGCCAATGATAGTGCAAACGTAAATTCCACACCACACATTAACCGACCACTGATATTGGGGATGTGTCCTCAAAACACAGTGAATGTTTTCATCGCTCCAATAGTGAGCGTTGTGGATGTTCACTTGGGCATTACGTGAGAAGGTAGCTTCCTCAGTTCACAGTATTTTGTTGACAAAACCTGGATTCCCTTCGGTGTTGATTGTAATCCAGTTTGCAAAGTCCTTTCGAATTTGGAAATCGTTGGGTTCCAACATCTGGTGCAGCTGCACGCGGCACGGGTGAAGTTGTCTCTTCTTAAGTACTCTCCACACTGAAGGCTTTGACACTGCAGCTTCAGCATCCACAGTACGAACACTTGCATGTGGGTCTGAAGAAAACTTTGACACATATCTGTCTCCATGTCTTCGCCCAGGATTGAAGATTCCTGTCGTTTCTTGGTAAAAGTCCCAATCTGTCTCAGCATTTCATATGCACGCACACTAGTCATTGAACTCGGACGCGTACCTCAATGCCAGTGTTGAAATAGCGCAACTGCGAGCATTCTATGTCCACTTCACGCGCCTAGAACCAAAACCATATCCACTCTTTCCTCATTCGAGTGAGCCATATAGCCGTTCAACGTTGGTCCCAGCCAAATAGCGTTGCTGTGGAGAACACGCAGGGATACGAGCGCCTGAGGAGCACTGGATATACTGCAGTTCGCTGGGATTAGTTCAGGCGAGGTACACAAGGTTAAAAAAATAAATTATAGGGTTTTCCGTGCCAAAACCACTTTCTGATTATGAGGCACGCCGTAGTGGAGGACTCCGGAAATATGGCTACCTGGGGTTCTTTAACGTGCATCTAAATCTAAGTACACGGGTGTTCTCGGCCCCATCGAAGAGCGGCCGCTGTGGCCGGGATTCGATGCCACGACCTCGTGCTCAGCAGCCTAACACCATAGCCACTGAGCAACCACGGCGGGTGAAGTGCATTAGGTATGATCTACATGCGGTAAACTGGAACAGCCTGCGGGCGCGCTCTCTCAGGGAATGACGCGCCGTTCACGGTGCAAAAGTGTGAAGCCAGACGTGGCCACCCGATACTGCGATCACAAAGTGATGTGCACTTGCGGGGTGCGAGATCAAAAAACAACGTCTGGTAGACAGTAAGTATGAGGAGCAGAGCAGACGGGGCCAGTGAGAAAAGAGTCATCGTCTGAAGAAGACATGCGTAATCTTCCTTGAAAATAGCGAAGGTTTTTTTTTACCATTAGTTTTGTCCCCGTGTAATTTATCCGCTGTTATTTGAGCCCTAAGGTTTAAAGTTGTAGCATCATCGTTCAATTCGAAAACTACTGCAAGATCATTTGTGTACAAAGGCAAAATGTATAAGCCGTCGTCGCCTTTTATCGTTCCCACGCACTTCGCCCTTTTCTTCTTTCAAGCAGAATCAAAATGCTGCTTTCGTGTTTTATTTTTCGTGGCCTTAGACGCTTTACCGCTTCGGCAACGCTCAGCCAGCAGCAGGCATTTGCACTGTCATGCGAAAAGAGCCGCATGCCCAGATACCTACACCCGACATAACGCCCTGTCGCGAGGCAGCCTCGCTGAGGCCGACCTTGTTCATCCATCGCACGCTTGAGAGCAACACAATAACAGTTCGCAAGTGCCCCGTCAAGTGGTTTTTTTTTTTTCATATTACGCGAGCTTTCTTTGGAATTCGGAAAGAAGGACCACGTGAATATATCGTGTTGGAAACAATTTATTGAGAGGTGTCTCAAGGGGCTCTACAACATTGCGTATGACACTTGGGGTCTGCAGCCAACACTTGAAAAGTTCATCAATTAAACATAACTAATCTGTTAATTAAGGCGAAAATAAAAAAAATAGCCTGAGTGACTCTAGGCCAGTGCCAACATTATGGATGCGGTTATACTAGCGCCCAGAGTGTCCTTCACATTTAAAACGTTGGTTCCAGTTATGTGAGACAGCCTATATATATATATATATATATATATATATATACGCACCTAACCTGCTGGAGTGTTAACCACGCCCCAGCTACATGCAGGATGCAACTGCTACATGTCGGGACATCTCGTAGAATACAAAGAAACCACAATGCAGAGTTTGCACGTATCGATGCTATGCGAAGCGCATGTCACATCGCGTGACAAATGGCTCGATACGATAATAATTATGATGATGGTGATTTATTGGCATTCCCTTTCAAATGTGGCGTTGACATAGTCAGATAGCTAGCTTAATTTAAACAAGTACAGATGTTTTTTTTCATTCAAGCATTTTTGTATACATCCCCTTAATCTTCTTTTTCTTGCTTCCGCTGCAAGCTAGCACGAGCTGGCGTGGTTCAGTGGTAGAGTAGCTGATCCCCGCGCTGCGGGGTTGGCTTATAGACTTCCCCGAAGAGAACGGCATCGTGGCCGCTCCCCAGCGCACGTTTAACGTTCCTAAAAAAAAGCACACGTCGATATTCGCAGTAGCATATAGGAAAACTCTGGCAGGCAGCCTACGCAAAAAGGTGTTTTTGTGGGAGCCGTGCAGTATCCGCAGCATTAGGACATGTGCACACTTGCGGACTTTGTGTCGGCTCGCTACCGGTGCTGTGCCGTGGTGAAGTTTTCTACAGCGTAAGCTGTTATGCGCTCAATCCATTAGCCATACCTGTTGGTTGTCTTGTCCGCCGCCGCCGCCGGTGTCCGTCGCAGCTCCCACGAAAATACATTTTACATAGGCTGCATGCCAACAGTTTTCCTATATGTTGCTGCGAATATCGCACGCTTTCTTTTTTGCAGGAACGTCAAATGTGCGCCGAGTGGCCATGTTGCCGTTCTTTTCGGGGAAGTCTACAACTTTTTGTCGTAAACGGCACTGGAAACTGTCTCCGCGTTCCGCTACTCATCGCACACCAGACATCTCCCCATCCTCCACCCCTACCAGTCAATGTAACGGCTGGCTTCTTGATCACTGCCCCGCCCCATAGCAGGTTAGCACAACTTGTGGAACAAGCAAGCATGCATACAAGGTCGCGGCGTTCACTTCGATGGAGTGCTGCTGTTTCTGTAAATCAGTTCAGAGCCAAAAGAATCGCAGAAGTCTGCTGTTCCCGTCTTTTTTTTTCATAGTATTCTGCTTCTAATTGAATGGATTGTACGCAACTATCAAATAGACGCTTTTGACCAGACAGGTGCATCAGCAGTTTTCGCTAGCTATGTACAAAGTACTCCAGTATTATCAGTCCCGTGTTCACGGAGCTGACATAACAGCAATGGACCGCTTCTCTAACTCTGAGCGAAGTCTTCACAAAGCTAAACGATGGTACTTATTTTGCTATTTCAGGCTATGCGCCTGGTACACAAGTGAACTGAATCAAATATAAACAGAGCTTTCACAATTCAATATCATGAAGCGCGTACATGAAACATGCACAGAAAGCGAATGGGCGATTTTTCTATTCATTATCATCTCGACCCCGAGCTTGTAGCCACGTTGTTGAAGTGAGGACAGTATCTGTAATATGATTTCAGAAGCTGGAAGAGAACGTTTATTCTAGCAGGGAAGAAGTTTGGGCGTGTTGGTGGGATACATTCAGACTAGGATACATAGCGCAAAAATTTTGACACAGGGACAAGCAGAACACAGAACGAGCGTTAACTTTCAACAATTGATTTATTGCAGCTGGTGAGCACATATATACTCACTGGGACGCCACTGCAATAGAACACACTGAAGGGAAGGAGGAAAAAGACAGTCATGTGACCATTATGCCCCAAAATTCAAGCTCTTTCCTTGATAAAAATATAGACGGCGTGCTAACGCACTCGTCACCTGCTCTGGTTATCTCGGCTGCTTCCACAATTTCCCTCGTAATCTTATTCTTGTGGCGATAGACAACAACAGTCTGTTTTAATAGCGGGAAGCATTGTGGCCTTCGCGTCACATTTTCTACAATGCGCAGCCAGATGCCCATCTATTGCGATGCTCTCCACTTTGTTACTATGCTCCGCCAGACGCACGTTTAAACATCTGCCCGTCTGGCCAACTTCTCACACGAAAGTGGGATCTTATACACAACATTGCGAGTGCATGTAACAAAAGGATCTTTGTGCGCGGTAGCGCAACTAGGCTTTCGTTTCCTCATGGGACAGCTCATCACACTCGATCTCAAGAGTTTGTTAGGTGCTGTAAACACAACGTTTACACCACAACGTTGCCCAACCTTATTTAGGTTGTGGGAAACCTTATGAAAGTAGGGAATTACCGCCACTTTTCGTTTGTCCCTTTCTTCTTTCCTTTCTCTTTCGTCATCCGCTCTCTGCTCATCGCTCATGCGTGAAGTTAGGTTCCTTTGACGGTGCAGGCCTTCAGCAACCGAGATAATGATATGTCTCGGATAGTTCGCTGCTTCCAGACGAGCCACCTGCTTACTAAGGCCTTCATCTAGCAAGTGAGCGCATGACTTAGATAGAGCGCATGACAGGAAAGAACGTACGATACTTCTTTTTATGAGTTTAGAGTGTGCAGAACTGTACCTCAAGGGCGGCTTATTAGCTCTGGGCTCATATACCCAACACACGTGTTCAGCTTTGAAATGCAAACGCAAGTCTAAAAACCCGATATTGCCCTGCGCTGGAAATTCAGTAGTGAACGTAAGTGGCCTATAATACTCATTGAAGGAGGCAAGAATACAGCTAACAGCAGGGTTTGAACAGTGAAAACGGCAATCTACATGAGAACTGGCAGCCGGATCAAGTAGTGATCTATCTAAAAATACCAAAAAATCATCTACATATCTAAAAACATTCACAACGCCCAAATCACCCAACCGCGCAGCAAAAGCTTTGTCACATCGAGCTAAAAACAGGTCACTTAATATGGGCGCTATGCAAGAGCCTATGCAAACATCCTGCTTTTGCACGTAAATGTTATTGTCAAATTGAACAAAAGTTGACCTCAAATAAAATGATAAAAGCTCTAAAAACCTTGCCACACTAACACCACAAGCGTTAGAAAAAAGGACAGCGCCGTGCTCATCTATTGCCGCCTCAACACTGCACAGCAAACCCTCATGTGGCAAAGAATAAAACAAATCTTTTATGTCCACAGAAAATGCAGTTAAACACTCGCCGTCAGCTCGATTTAAAAAGTTGATCACAGCTGAAGAATCTTTGGTAAGGAACGGATCCGCCACGTTGAGGAGCCTCGGGCTATATTGCAGGAATTCTGCGACGCACTTCTGCCACGTCCCGTATTCAGAAACAATGACACGAAAAGGACACTCATCCTTATGGGTCTTGGCGGTGAAAAACATTTCTGGGCAGTCACCGTCCGTGCCATTGATTTTCTTTGCAACGTTTGCCAAATTAAGATCTTTACACATCTGCTTAGCTCGCAACTTTACTTTCTTCAGCGAAACACGTCGAATAGGATTAAAGACAGCACATACCGCAGCAGAGGCTTTATCACGGTAAACACCCTGGGAAAGCACCACGAAACCCACTTCCTTGTCCGCAGGCAGGACACATAGCCTGCGTTCCCGAAGTGAAGCCGCCACTCGACCGATACGGTCGAGATTTGTTTATTTCCGGGCGGTCCGATCCGGTCGATAAAAGATTTGTTTTATTCTTTGCCACATGAGGGTTTGCTGTGCAGTGTTGAGGCGGCAATAGATGAGCACGGCGCTGTCCTTTTTTCTAACGCTTGTGGTGTTAGTGTGGCAAGGTTTTTAGAGCTTTTATCATTTTATTTGAAGTCCACTTTTCTTCAATTTGACAATAACATTTACCTGCAAAAGCAGGGTGTTTTCATAGGCTCTTGCATAGCGCCCATATTCAGTGACCTGTTTTTAGCTCGATGTGACAAAGCTTTTGCTGCGCGGTTGGGTGATTTGGGCGTTGTGAAGGTTTTCAGATATGTAGATGATTTTTCGGTATTTTTAGATAGATCACTAATTGATCCGGGTGCCAGTTCTCATGTAGATTGCCGTTTTGACTGTTCAAACCCTGCTGTTAGCAGTATTCTTGCCTCCTTCAATGAGTATTATAGGCCACTTACGTTCACTACTGAATTTCCAGCGCAGGGCAATATCAGCTTATTAGACTTGCGTTTGCATTTCAAACCTGAACACGTGTGTTGGGTATATGAGCCCAGAGATAATAAGCCGCCCTTGAGGTACAGTTCTGCACACTCTAAACTCATAAAAAGAAGTATC
Organism: Dermacentor variabilis; assembly: GCF_050947875.1. Taxonomy (NCBI): domain Eukaryota; kingdom Metazoa; phylum Arthropoda; class Arachnida; order Ixodida; family Ixodidae; genus Dermacentor; species Dermacentor variabilis. Next base: position 29,747,632 of record NC_134571.1, read on the forward strand.
GTACGTTCTTTCCTGTCATGCGCTCTATCTAAGTCATGTGCTCACTTGCTAGATGAAGGACTTAGTAAGCAGGTGGCTCGTCTGGAAGCAGCGAACTATCCGAGACATATCATTATCTCGGTTGCTGAAGGCCTGCACCGTCAAAGGAAACTAACTTCACGCATGAGCGATGAGCAGAGAGCGGATGACGAAAGAGAAAGGAAAGAAGAAAGGGACAAACGAAAAGTGGCGGTAATTCCCCACTTTCATAAGGTTTCCCACAACCTAAAAAAGGTTGGGCAACGTTGTGGTGTAAACGTTGTGTTTACAGCACCTAACAAACTCTTGAGGTTGAGTCTGATGAGTTGTCCCATGAGGAAACGAAAGCCTAGTTGCGCTACCACGCACAAAGATCCTTTTGTTACATGCACTCGCAATGTTGTGTATAAGATCCCACTTTCGTGTGAGAAGTACTACGTGGGCCAGACGGGCAGATGTTTAAACGTGCGTCTGGCGGAGCATAGTAACAAAGTGGAGAGCATCGCAATAGATGGGCATCTGGCTGCCCATTGTAGAAAATGTGACGCGAAGGCCACAATGCTTCCCGCTATTAAAACAAACTGTTATTGTCTATCGCCACAGGAATAAGATGATGAGGGAAATTGTGGAAGCAGCCGAGATAGCCAGAGCAGGTGACGAGTGCGTTAGCACGCCGTCTATATTTTTATCAAGGAAAGAGCTTGAATTTTTGGGCATAATGGTCACATGACTGTCTTTTTCCTCCTTCCCTTCAGTGTGTTCTATTGCAGTGGCGTCCCAGTGAGTATATATGTACTCACCAGCTGCAATAAATCAATTGTTGAAAGTTAGCGCTCGTCCTGTGTTCTGCTTGTCCCTGTGTCAAAATTTTTGCGCTATGTATCCTAGTCTGAACGTTTATTCTGTGGATGACGTCACGGCTTTAGAGAAGTACTACTACGGCGACGACCGAAGGTGACGCCGAGGGCGATCGCAGTGAATGCAACGAGACAGTACATGAAATTAAGCAGTCATAGTGGTGCGGAATAAATATGTTCATGAGCTGTTTTCGCTAAATATATAATAATACATAGTAACTGCTGTTACCAAAACAACGCATGCATCCATTTAACTCTTCTTGCGTCCTTCCTCTGCCTATTTCGCATTAGGCTAGATGTTTCTCGTTTGACAAATGACACGAACTTTTCGTCGGCCATAATTATGCCACGCAAAGAAAGAACGGCATTCAGAAGTTGCTGCTGTAGGTTAGCAATCTTCAAGAGCAAAGTTCCCGAATTTCATGTGTATGCTGATATAAAGAGTGCCCGGCATCTCGTGGCCCTCGCTGCGCACCAAAAGTTCCGTGTCGTTCATTGCTGTTCGACCTCCTTTGTGCAGCCAAGATGAAATGTCGCGAGGACTGGGGAGAAGCCCTGTACGAAAGGCTGTTCACGCTCTTCCTGGACGTCCTGCTGCTGGTGCTGCCGCTCGTCGTCATGGTGGCCACGTACGCGCGCATCGCGGTCACCCTGCACTCGGCCATGCAGCAGCAGCTGACCACAGCGACCACTGGCTCGCCGCTCAAAAACGGTGCGTACGGCCCTTTGACGCGAGAGGCAGCGATCCGCCAGTATACGGTTGCACACGCAAGCATTATGCGAAGAACGAATTTCTCTAGACTTGCTTACATACGCATTCTGAGCGGAGCATCATCCGGGTAATGTTTCAAGCCTGAATTCGAGTGGTCCTTCGCGTGCCAAAGCTTACTCTGTCAGCTATTCCATTATTTTACAGCGAAGCTATTCATGCGACTATACGGTGGCGTAGTAGCTTCGGTGTCACGCTGCTAAGCCCGAAGGCGCGGGATCGAATCCCGGCCACGGCGGCGCCATTTCGATGGGGGTGAAACGTGCATGGTGCATTGAGTGCGTTGAGTGCACGTTAATGTACCCTGGAGGTGGTAAAAATTAATCCGGAGTCCCCCACTACGGCATGCCTCATAATCATATTGTGATTTTGGCATGTAAAACCACGGGATTTCATGCGACTACAATAAACGTTCGAAAATATTACGTGTAAGTTCTCATGATTTCCTAAAAAAACTACGCAACTCACGAAGCTTATATTTCGATAAAATATTGCGAATGATGCGGGCAAGCTGCGGGCAAACTTAAGTTGGTGTGCCATTTAGGGATTAAAAGTAAGATTGCTAAAATTGTTTTCGACCCGTTTAGAAGCGTCATATGAAACGCTTCAAAAAAGCACTTGCTTTCCTGGAAGGGCCAAAGACGGCAGAAAATTCCTATTTAAAGAAAATATTTTATGGGTGACTCAATTATTGAACACTTGTCTACACCCAAATTTTATGCATTGTACATGGAATGCATCTGCTTTTTCCTCGTCTCCTCGGTTAACTATGCGAATAACTGTGCTTATATTTCATTGAAGTATGCAACATAATGAACGATAACTGTTTAACCTGTGTAGATTATTTATAGTCTTTGTAGAAAGTTATTTATTGAAGCATTGCAGAGTGTCACGCTGCCGTCATTCGCGATGTTTCACAGGGCCAGGAAACAACAGCACATGACACGAACTTCAAAATTAGTGAAAATTAGGGGAATGTTAAATAGACTGTGTGGCGAAAGTTCCATGTTTCTGGCTTGAGCAGAAGCATTGGATGTAACCAAGAAACCTTAGTTATTTCGGTATTTCTGTGCGCGATACGAGGGTGTAGTTCGTTTTATTTATTTATTTATTTATTTATTTATTTATTTACTTATTTATTTATTTATTTATTTGTACATACTGCACTGCAATTAGCGCTATTGCAGGAGTAAATTAACAGAGGGAAATTATACACAGAAAAATACCATACAACGATGAGGGTTATGTGCTAGCATCATTCATCTTGGATGGCAGATACAAAACTTCGGGATGAGCGTGAGCGAATACACCCAGATAAGGAAATCCAGTCTTCTATGGAGTGAGGGAAAAAACTGAATTCAAACATATTAGTGCGTACAACGCACAGGACATCAAGTTCAAGTTGGGATGTCGTCTGGTTGATGGCTCTGGTGCGAGGTTAGTATAGTTGTCTTCAGAAAGTCTAAAGGAAGAATTAACGATGATGTGCGTGAAATGTAAAGATGCTATGCGTTGACGTGAATAGAGCGAAGGTAAATTCAAAGAAAGAAGTGGAGAAGAGGGTGAAAATCATGATCGTGAGGTGACATATAAATCTAACAGCTCTTTCTGAATTCCTTCTGGCCTGTTAATCTCACACTACTTATAATGGTTCCAAACAACAGATGCATAGTCAAGAACAGGACGGATTAGCCATTTATATAACAGTAGCTTAGAATGTTTTGGAGAGTATTCTCTGGTGTTCCTCGATAAAATATACAAGCTAACTTATTTATCTTTGACGAAATTACGAGCGAGGTTATGAGTAATGCGTACACACACAGTTCAAAGTGTTTGGATTAATTACAGTTTTTGCAATAAATTACGCATGCTAGGGCTCCGGAGCGTTATAGGTGTGTTTTACAAGCCGCTACAATGTTTGCCAGCGGTCGGTGCGTAACTATATATGCCGCCAAAATTAAGTTCAATGAAACTGGAGGGAACGCTATCGCAAATTTTTGTACGAAGTTAAACTCATAAGGATCAAATACTGCATTTTTAAATAATTTCTTTTGGAAGCGCTCGAAAGTATCAGGCTGCCGTTTCCAGCTACGTTCCCCAACATCCTGAGATAACTGTCTGTTACACGAAGCGTACATTTTTTAGAAGTCCGGAGAATACTAACTTCAATGTGTCCCGAAATTTTCACCTTCAAGGCCTAAGTGGAGCGTTGCAAATATTCATTGAGTCGTCGTTCTTTTCGGCTGTGCTATGCGTGGCATGACGTTCACCTAGTGTCCTCAGTGAAATACACTAGACAGCTTCTTTATGTCTGGTGCGAGTAAAAGCCACGCAATGTTTTATGGGTGATCTGCAGTCAAAATTGAAAGTAAGTGGGCTAATTGGGACATCGGAAATAATTACCTGTGCAAGCGCTCTGAAGCGTTATGAGCGTGTCTAACGAGGGGCGCAAAATTTAGCCTGTCGCCAGGCCAGAACTACAAATTCCACCAAGATCAAATTTAGCAAACATTGGCGGAAGGCTGTGCCAAGTCTCTGTGCGACGCCAACTGCTTGTGGGTGAAATAGACCTTTTGATAAAAAAATATAAATTATTACAAAGGTGTCACATGGCTACATTAAATATCTTTCACAATGTCCTTACATACGTGTAGATTACATCAGATTGATATTTCACGGAAAGCGGGCTTGTGGTAAGTGCATTTATTGGCACACTCATTTATTGCACAATTGGAAGGGTTGCACATAAACTCTGAACCGTGTCTCCTTCTTTTAGCTCTTTTTGTGAGTTATAGGGCGTTCGTAGTTGGCTTCTCCGGTGCATTCAATGAACTAAACAAGGCACCTTATTTATATTTCGCGATAAGAAGAAGCACGTTATGGGTAATGTGTATGCAAGGTTCAATGTCCATGGGCTGCTTACGGCTTTTGTAGTAAATTACGTATGCAAGTGATCCGGCGCTGCGGAAGTATTTTTTATTTATTTGTGTCGTTGCACTGGGATAACTGTGAACGTAATAGCGATCAAATTTAGTAAAAATGAAAGAGAGGGGGATGAGGGGGGGGTCACTATGGCCAATGTTCTGGCGTAGTAAATTTTTGTGTGGATATTCCTTACCAGTGTGGAAAAGCTTAATATGCGGGCAACGTTTCAAACGGAACAGTCATTCACAGGCAACGTTTTAAAGTAGGGTTGATCCAGAAATAAGATCCCCGAAGAGCTCCAGCCACACGGGAAGGTGCGAGGCGAAATTCGGCAACACTGCTGCGCGCGGCTGTTATACCACTTTCGATCCTCCCCGGCCACGGTTCGCTGCGCCGCCCATTCTTGGCTCAGCAGCCATCCGATATGGAGGTTCCCATTGTTGATCTCTCCAAGTGCGAGATTCGTTCCGTAATTCGCTTTTTGCACGCCAAAGGGACTCCACTCGAGGATATTTATGGTCAGTTGACAGAGGTGTATGGCGACAAGCGTATGTCCGTTCAACACGTCCGAGCGTGGTGCAGGGAGTTAGTGCCGGTCGGAAGGAAGTCCACGATGAAGAACGGAGTGGAAGACCGTCAGTTTCGGAGGCGGTTATTGAGATCGTCCAACGCGAAGTGCGTCATAACAGGAAGATCACCGTCCGTGAACTTGTTGCTCAGGTTCCTGGGAGTTCTTATGGTACAGTGGAAAGAGATTTGACTGAAAAATTGGCGTATCAAAACTGTTGTGCTGGATGGGTACTGCGGCTATTGACATCAGACCACAAGGAGAAACGCCATGACTGTGCTCGCCAGTTTCTTCAAAAGTGTCAAGAAGATAAGGAAGGATTGTTCCGCTCCATTATTATGGGAGACGAAACGTGGGTGTTTCATTTCACTCCCGAAACGAAACAAAAATCCAAACAGTGGCGTCGCCCAGACTCACCAGTCGCAACGAAGTTCAAACTGCTTCTGCTGGCAAAGTCATGGCCAGTGTTTTTTGGAATCGTAAGGGGATAGTGCTGATCAATTTCGTGAAACGTGGGACAACAATCAACTCAGAAAGTTATTGTGCAACACTAAGAAAATTCAGGCGAGGTATCCAGAACCGCCGGCGAGGATGACTGGTAGCCGGTGTAACGTTGCTTCTCGACAACGCCCGTCCTCATGTCTGCCTTCGAACCCGAAAACTTTTGACAAAGTTTGGGTGGACTGTCATGCCCCACCCACGGTACAGTCCAGACCTCGCGCCTAGTGATTATAACTTGTTCCCCAAGTTCAAGGAACATTCGAGTGGCCAACGCTTCCGGAGTGACGATGAAGTCAAAGAACAGGTGAAACGCTTCCTCAAAGGGTTGGCGGCGGAGTTCTACGACATTGAGTTGCAGTAATTGGAGCACGGTGTACAAAAATACGTAGAAAAAGATGGCAATTATACAGAAAAATAGGCCAAAGTTCCATATTTTGAATTATGCAAATTTCTATGAGAATAAACAATGTTGTTTATTTCTAAAATTGATGGGAACCTTATTTCTGGGTCAACCCTCGTATGTGATTAAATTACAAATAACAGACTCTTATACAACTGCTCGAAAGAAACATCTTCCCTAGAAAAAATAAGTGATGATTCTGCAAGATCACACAAGTCTGCTTTGATTTGTTTTATTGTTCGTTTCATGTTTCCTCAATGTCAGAGCTGTTGCTTTCTTCAGCGTGGATAATTAGCGTGCTGTGACTTGCTACAAGTAATTGATTTGGGATTTCTAGCGAGCTGGAAATAGAGTTTAGACTCTATCAAGGTCTTTCATAGGCTCGTCGCTTGCACCTGTAGGATCGCCGTTTCTTGCAAAAAAAGAAAACAAAAATGTTGAAGTACTTTACTTGCTTCGCTGGTAGTTGCTGCCCGTCGCACCTGTAGCATCAAGTGGATGTGCAAGCTGTATGATGTCTGATACCGCATTTATGTTGTTTGTTTGTACATAAATGCACCGACCACTAACCTTATGTACTGTGTACCTAAAGAAGCTCAAAACCGTCGAATTTCATAAAAACTGAAAATATAGTGACATTCCAGCTGAATATATTATTTGCTTACGCCTTTAAATTCTGACTGTCATTACTTTGCTTGTGTAAGAGAGAATTGGGCCATGAGCTTTCTTCTGCAAAAAGTGAGAAGAACGAAAAGCAATGAGCAATGACAATTAACGTTCTTGAAAAATGGCAAGCAGGTAGATATTGCTACAGCTGCGTTCATTTGCTGGATACACGTGATCTGACCGAATCAATTCCCACGGAACTAAATCTCGCATAGACAGTCGTTCTATAGGTGGCGTTCTATAGGACAGCACCAGTTCGCCGCTTTATTGCGTCCGTATACAATTGCAACGATAACTGTCTCACAAGCTAATGCGTGCGACAGAACACCAGCACTGAACACCGCGGCTTGCGCAGGCTCGCCGTTCGCGGCCGTGCACCCGTCTCAGCCCGAGCCGGGCACGTCGCTGCGACTGCATCGGGGCGCCACCATACGATGGCACCCGCGGGACCCGGATCGGTCGCTGGCTACCAAGCAGCGCATCATACGGATGCTGTTCGTGGTGGTGGTCGAGTTCTTCGTCTGCTGGACGCCGCTGTACGTGCTCAACACGGTGTCGCTGTTCCAGCCGGAAGCCGTGTACTACGGGCTCGGCTATCGCGGCATCTGCTTCCTTCAGCTGCTGGCGTACGCCTCGTCCTGCTGCAATCCCATCACATACTGCTTCATGAACAGAACCTTTCGCGTCAGTTTCCTCGCGCTGTGTCGTCGAAGTTGTTCGCAGTGCAAGCAGGGTCCGGGCAATGTGCGCAGTTTGGATAAGCAGGATTTTGTGTACGTTCTGGGTCGCGAACTGACGTAATTGCCGCCATTTTTCTCGACGATCCAAAGTACGAAGAAAATAACTTTGTCGCACAGAGGAACAAAATCTTCGGTAATGAACGAGCGTGCAAAACTGATAAGAAGATAGTGGGGGAGGGGGGGGGGGAGATCTGCGTTGTAAAGGCGGTTTGCATTGAAGATTCGTTGCGGTACTTCTGTTCCATCAAGTGCAGCACGAACGAGATCGTCATGTAAATTTTCTCATTCCCTTCACGTAACTTAACATGGAAGCATAATAAATGCCTCATTCAGCCATTCATTCAGCGTGATGACGATTTTATTAAACTTCTGAAAGATCTAAGTTTGTCAGTGTCATGTTTGGGAAGGCTTACATTTATCACCACACATGATGTTTGTTCGCAAAGGAGGGGATCCGCGAATTTTCCTCAACAGAGAGCGAACGAGTGAGTGAGTGAGTGAGTGAGTGAGTGAGTGAGTGAGTGAGTGAGTGAGTGAGTGAGTGAGTGAGTGAGTGAGTGAGTGAGCGAGTGAGTGAGTGAGCGAGTGAGCGAGTGAGTGAGTGAGTGAGTGAGTGAGTGAGTGAGTGAGTGAGTGAGTGAGTGAGTGAGTGAGTGAGTGAGTGAGTGAGTAAGTGAGTGAGATAGTGAGTGAGTTCAGCTGATTTGCAGTTTTACCTCCTTACTTTTACCTCCTTACTTAGAGCTGGTTTGCAATTTTACCTCCTTACCTTTACCTCCTTACTTAGAGTTGGTTTGCAATTTTACCTCCTTACTAACGGCGCAATCACAATGCGAGTATAATTTTCTGTCAGCCGAGCTCCTCATCGCCGCCGTTGGTGATGTTACAGCGGCCAAGGTTGTCCGCAGAGAAAGTTCTTGGCAGCTAGCAGTGCGAGTTCACTCTGAAGAACAACGATATTGAGTGTATACACTTCCGCGTAAGAAACCAACGTACGTTTGCATTTCCGTTAATCAAAGCACGAGAGGGTTTAAACAAGGAGGAAAATATTCCTTAAGAGCACATTAAATCGAACACACGAAAACAAAATTGCTTGCTATTTTACTGTGTAAAACCATATACCAGGGCCTGCAGAAATAATCGGCACGCTGAACCCGAGAATAAACGTTTGTTGCGGACAGGGCTAGCCAGCACTGTGGAATGACAACGGGCTCCCGTTTATGGTATTGTGAATCTGTAGAGCATGCGTAGGTTCATCGGGGTAAGCAACACCACAAGTACTGATAAGGATGCAAACCGAACTCAACACGGTTTCGCAAAAACCACCTTTGTCAGGCAGAGTGTTCATTAACGCGATAGCGTCAAGGGCCTCCATGACTCAGAAAATCTGCCTTGTGAGCAAATTTCATTCCGAACCGCGCCTATCCCAAGCACGCAGGCCCTCCGTGTAGCGCAGAGGCGTTACGGAACTAACTGCATTTCTCAAAGTAAATTGCGTCAGAAAAATCCTAAAGTATGACTAACACACAATTTCCAAACATGATAGCGTCGGATTGGAATTTGAATATGCGAGAAAAGATAATTCTGTTACTCGGAAACTCAAACACAAACCCCTTTTTTCAGCGTTTCTACCATCCACAGAGTCGCGCGCCCGGTTACTTGCATCATCATCCAGACGGCGCTCGCCTCCGCGTACCCGCGGCCCACGCAAGAGGCCGCGTTTCTACCAGAAAGCTTGCCTTCATGCACAGCGTTCGCGCCGCCAGCGTTCCCCGGTAAACATTACGGTTGCGTAAGCTGCAGTTGCCTAGAAGCGTGATAAGCAGTCAGGGATCTTTTAATGCTATCGCGTTCCACTCTTAAAGGGGAACCTTAAGAGGAAGATTTAGCTCCGACCCAACTCCGATGAGGCCTATTCAAATGCATGTAAAACGCAGGTAACGCTTTTCTGAGATAACCGCTGGGCGGATTTTAATGAAATTTGTTGTATTTGAGAGAGCAAGTTGAATTCTGGTGACTGTTGGTAGCGGAATTTCGATTCAGGGCTTTAATTTTGTTACAAATATTTTCGAAAATTCGGAAGTTCAAAGAAGAATAGAAGCAACAAGTTTACAAATTAATAAACCTGTATCAAGAGCACATATCGTGATTCTGTAAACGGCAGCTATTAGATCATTCAAAGCGGGAGAATGCGATATGCCAATTTATATCTTACGTCAATTCGTTACGTTGCGTACAAGGGTTCTGCGAAAGTTGTATTTCCATATTACTATATTTTTTCAGAATAATGTGTGACAAATGAATTTTGTCCGCTTTAGATATACTATGAGATGCAATTCGCGAAATGGTGATATCGTTTTTCATTGCTGAGTTACGGAGTTGTAAACTTGATAGTTCCGGTTTCAGAAAATTTGCAATTTTCGCCAATTTTTATTAAAACATTGACAATCTAAATCAAAAATTCGAAACCAATGTCACTAGATTTCAAGTTTTTCTTTTGAATCCAACAAACCTTGTGAAATTTGGTGCAGTGGTTGCCGAGAAAAACAAATCCTCCTCTTACTTATATTTAGATAGGAGCACCCGAGCTAGAGCTTCCTCTTAGAATAAACTTTATTGTCCAACGGATAAGGTGATCTACTCACCCCCGACAGGCAGGTCAGGGGGCGGGTGCCGCCACCTTAGATGCAGGCTGGGAGGTCTTGGGTCCCAGCAGCCTCGTATCTCGAGATCTCGAGCCAGCTCGTAGGCCGCCTCGTTGACGGGGACGGCTTCTTGCGCTGGAGTTCAAATTATTTGAATTTTTCTATTCAACTTTCTCTGGCCTAGGATTCTGGCCGCTAAGGGCGAGATCCTTCCCTGGCTAAAATCTTTTATGGCATGCAGTTTTGCTGTCACTGATCACAAATTTCGCGTCCGTTCCAGCGCAAGCCAACACGATCACAGCTTCTTCGGCAACTTCTATGCTCCGCCCGCGCAGAGTGGCAGCTGTCACGAGATTACCCCGGCCGGTGACTGCCGTTGCCACCGTAAAACTACTGCCATCTCCCGCCGTGTCTACCTAGGCCACCTAATGTCCCGAAATTTCGCCGAATCTAATTTGTAATGCTTCGGCTCGTTTTTTTTTTTTGCCTCCTGTTTCAGTTTCAGTTTCAGTTTATTATTCGTTCATAACAATTTGTTACAAAATATGGTATACAGACAAGGGTCCCAAAGTCAGAGACTGCACCGGGACCCTTGGATCAGAAGTTATACAAAAAAAAATTAAGCGGAATACAAAAAAAATTAAGCGGGTGCATGTTTTTTTGAAGGGGGAGGGGGCAGTGGCATAGCCAGAAATTTCGTTCGGTGAAGGCTCACGTTGAAGCTCGGCCTCCTCCTCATAGAATTTGTTGACGGATCAAATACATGAATAATAACTGCATTGCCATTGCCAAAGATGCTGCAAATGACTTTTTGAACGCTACGTCACTGTCAAAACATGTAAAATGTGTATCTTTTCACAAAAGAATACACACGCATGTGCCAAAAATTGTGCCCGGAGTAAATATCAATGGTTCTATGTTTTGTGTGTATTTAATAAGTAAATAAAATGTCCCACAACCTTTAGAACGTTATCAGTTCGAAACCAACAAAGCAGTGCATGCTGGTGATATGAAATTGTAATGACCGGGAAATGAACAAGTTGAGGACAAATATTTTAATTAAACTTTGTCATTCAAGAACCTTGTTTATATTTTTGTAGATATGCAACGGCCAGGAAAAAATCTAATGAAGCTGTACTTTGTTCCAATGTATTGCGCAGGAGGACATCGAAAAAGCAGGAGTTCTGCAAGATATACGAGGGCGAGTGAAATGAAAGTGAGCCAATGCGAATATATGACAAACGGGGCACTTTATTTAAAAGTAGTTTCCATTAGCGTTTAGACATCTGTCCCCCTGACTAACGGCGCGCGCAATCACAATGCGACTATTATTTTCTGTCAGCCGAGCTCCTTGCCTCCGCCGTTGGTGATGTTACAGCGGCCAAGGTTGTGCACAGAGAAAGTTCTCGGCAGCTAGCAGCGCGAGTTCACTGTATACCGGTGAAGAACAACGATATTGAGTGTATACACTTCCGCGTAAAGAGAGAGAGACAGATGAAAGGGGAAAGGCAGGGAGGTTAACCAGAGGGGAAGATCCGGTTTGCTACCCTACGCTGGGGAAAGAGGGGAAGGGGAGGTAAAGTGATAACAAAGTAGAGATAAAGAAAGAAAGGAGCGTAGACATACAATCACAGACGGTCACTGTCGCCGCATACTGCCACCGCAGAGCACAGTAGCACTTGCAGCACTATAAACATCTGTTCAGGCTGCAGCCGCTTGTCCAATTCTGTCGCCCTCAAAAACCACAACAGAGCCCTCGTCGCCCTCTGCTGTGATGGCCTTGTGATGGCGGCATTTTAAATTAAGTTCATCTGTGAGAGATCTTCGGTCAAAGCTCGCTGTCGTGATTGAGAGTGATCGTCTCCGTAAATTATAGCGAGGACAGTCAAAAAGAAGGTGTTGAAGAGTCTCCTCGTTACCACAGTCATCACACGAGGCGTCGTCGGCCCATCCAATTCGGAAAGCAAAAGACTTGGTGAAAGCCACCCCTAGCCATATTCGACAAAGCAAGGTAGCTTCGCGACGGCAGAGTCCAGCTGGAATGCAAAGGCGTTGAGAGGAGTCAAGATTGCGGAGTCGGTTGTCTTGAAAGCTTCCTGCATTCCACAAGGGGAACGTGATATCAAGGCTGAGCATTCGAAGTTTTCTAGCGGCATCTGTCCTTGATAACGGTATCGGCTCCTCTTCTTCCCCTTGAAAAGCCGACCGAGCAGCGTTATCGCCGTGTTCGTTCCCTATGACTCCGCAGTGACTTGTAAGCCACTAAAATGTCACGTGGTGTCCATTCTCAGTCAAGGTTTGGATTAGTTCTCTAATCTCAAATACCAATTGTTCGTGTGGTCCGCGCAGCAAGGCTGATAGCAAAGATTGCAATGCTGCCTTCGAGTCACTGAATATTGACCATCTTCAAGGTTGTTCTTGGCTGACGAGACGAAGTGCAGCGCGAAGAGCTGCAAGTTCTGCAGCCATCGATGTCGTTGGGTGACATTTCTTGAAACTGATGACACTTTCGCTAGGAAGACCACGGCTCCATGGGAAAACTGGAGAGTTGCCGATCCATCAGTATACATATGTACGTGTTCCGCGTACCTCTCATGCAAAAGGAGCAGAGTTGTGTAAGAGCAGGTGATGACAGCTCAGATTTTTTCCTGATTCCTGGTACGGTGAGGGGCACTGCGGGTCGAGGCGAACGGCATGGAGGAATCGATGGCTTAGTTGCTGGGATGAAGTCTGACGGAAGGCAGGTGTAATACTCCGATATCGTAGTACAAAATGATGCCTTGGGCCTTTCTGACGGTAGTGTTGCCAGGTGGTGGGAACGTGCACGGGCAACGTGCCTAATGTGCACTCGCAACACTTCCACCGCAATGTGTGTTTGTATGGGTTGGTCCCGGGCGATCGCAATAGTCGCCACTGTCGATGTTCATTTTGGCAAACCAAGAGAAACCCTGAGAGCCCGAGCTTAAATAGCCTGTAGAGCACGAAGAATTGTCTGGCAAGTGTTGGTCAGCACAGGCAAACTGTATCCCAAGAAGCCCGGAAAAAGAGCCCTGTATAATTCCAACATTGCATGCACTGACATTCCCCAAGTTTTTTCGCCCAGAAACTTGAAAAGCTGAGAGATCGCTGTCAGACGCTGTTTCAAGTAGGTCACGTGAGGGCTCCATGAGAAATCTCTATCAATGATTTTGCCAAGAAATATGTGAGTCTTCTCATAGGAAATTATCTGGCCATTTATTGAGATGGCGTCGAGTGTCATTGGTTTGCGAGTGAATGCCATCAGTGCACATTTGTCTGACGAGATTTCAAGACCTTGGTTGCGGAGGTATATAGCTGTTATAGTAGCAGCTGTTTGAAGTCTTGCACGTATCTCAGGACGTGTCACACCTGAGGTCCATATACATATGTCGTCTGCGTACATTGATATCTTCATCGCTGCTGACAGATGATCAACGAGACCAATGAGCGTGAGGTTGAATAGGGTATGGCTTAGTACACCACCTTGAGGAACACCTCGGTTGGTGTAGTGTCGTGCGGTTTTACCATCACCAGTACACACAAAGAACTATTTCATAAAAAGGTAATGAGAAATCCATCGGAAAACTCGACCAAGTAGGCCAACCATCTCAAGAGCACCGAGGATAGCTTCGTGAGCTACGTTATCGTATTCCCCCTTGACATCCAAGAACAAAGCTGCAGATAATCTTTTGCGTGACTTTTGATGCTGGACATTCGTAGCGAGACCAACAACACTGTCTACTGAAGAGCGATCTCGACGAAAGCCGGCCATGCAATTTGGCAACATGTAGTGCTCCAGGTACCACTCCAAGCGGGCAAGGATCATCTTTTCCATTATCTTTCCCACAAAGCTGGCCAGCGCTATTGGGCGGTATGAGGTGAGTTCAAGTGGGGACTTGCCTTGCTTCAGGAGAGGTACCAAGCGGCTTGTCTTCCATTCTTCCGGAACCATTCTATCCTGCCAAGATAAGTTGTAGCGATGCAACAGTTCTCTCCGTGCGCCATCACTCAGGTTGTTCAAGGCGCGGTAGGATATTTCATCTGGTCCCACGAATGAAGAACGCCTCCATAGAGCAATAGCCGCTTCTAGTTCCTCCATTATGAAAGGAAGATCCATGCGGCAGTCACGTGAAACCGGGATGTGATTGGGGGCTGGAAAGCCTGGACCGGTTGCTTGGCCAGCGATCCTTGCACAAAAGTTTTCTGCAACATCAGCCTCTAGCCGCCCCTGGAAGAGTGCCAGCGCTTTGAATGGGAAGCGTTGTTCAGGGAGGGAACGTAGACCACGTATGGCTCTCCAGATGTGGGAAAGTGGTTTTCGGGGATCTAGTGACTTCCCAAACGTCGAGATGCCAATCTATCCATGCGACGTTGAAGTTTCTTTTGTAGTCGTCTGGCTATCCTAAGGTGTTCGATGGAGTTTGTGCTCCGGTAACGCCACTCCGCACGACGACGGAGTGCACGAAATCGCTCCAACTCCAACTCCAACTCTCCCGTGTGCTTGCACGAAACCGTTACCATGCGCTGGGCGTGTAGCATTGCAGACTTGATTGTTTCCAGGAATCCAGAGGACAAGCCCTTACGACAAGCTTCGTCCATGGTGGAAGTAAAATTGGTCCAATCAATTAATCGAACTGTGTTCCGTGGGATGAGCCTGGACATCCCTTTGATGACAAGGAACGTGGGAATCGGGTCACTTCCGCGTGTCTCGATATCCGAAAACCATTTAACATATCTTGTGAAACAGCTGGAGACGAAAGCTAGGTCAAGACAGCTGCCATAATTCACGCCTCGTATGAACATTGGGCTGCCTTTCAGTGCCTTTCAGGCAGAACACCGAGTCTTCCAGCTCTACTTTTATTGTGAATGTCTTAGACTCTGCATTGAACTGCTCTTTCCTTCTTAACTGCGATGAAGATGGAGTCTCGCGTGCGTCCGAGGGACTCTGCAGTGCCCGCGGCGGCTGCTTCCAGAAAGCGCAACGGCACCGAGAGTGACACTGACAGCGACGACACCATGCAGTGCTATGTCAGCAGTGAAGATTCTTGTGACGACACCTTCGAGCTGGTGCGGAGTCGTAAAGCAAAGCGAAGGTTTTGCAGCGCATCGTCGAATTCGAGTGAGTCTACCGTGAGATCTTCGCGGAATACCGAGGAGCTCACCATCCTGTTCGCGGCAGTTCTCGCTACTGACAACCTGAGACGCCTCAACAGGCAAGCCGTGTCTTTCATCTAGAGGCACTGGTTCCGAATGAAATCAAAGTCATTAGAGTGAACACCCGTAAGAACGTCCTAGCGATTGACGTAGAACACGCGGCTGCGTTGGATTGTTCGCGCAATGTCACGGAACTTGACGGTATGAAAAGCCGCCCTCATATTCCGCTGGGCAAACAAGTCAGTATTTGCGTAATTTACGATGTTGACGAGACCATTGTCGACTCCCATCTGTCGATCTTAATCAAGCCAGCTACAGAAAACACCATCATCATAAACGCGTTTCGTCTCGGCACGTCACGGTGTGTTCAAATCATATTTAAAGGCGAATCCCTACCATCGCATGTAAAATTGGGCCACTTCCGACACGTAGTTCGCCCCTTCATACCAAAACCGCTGCAGTGCTGGAAGTGCATGAAGTTTGGGCATGTGAGTAGTGTGTGCAAGAACACTGAGCCCCACACCACTAACACGTGTGAGGCCAGTGTGCTGAAGTGCACAAACTGCAGCGGCCCTCACGATGCATCCTCGAAGGAACGCCCTTTAATTCGCAAGAGGTTAGAAAATGGTTAGATGCCACTCGTCTCACCGAGAAGCACCAACATCTACTAGGCGGCGACAATCGCGTCACCGACGTCGATCACGAACCTCCAAAGCCTCTGCAGAGCGCAAGCCACGTACATTACCACCCACTCTTCCGCCTAGGCCAAACGCAGTCAGCTCAAAGGACAAAGGTGCAACGAACAGCCCGGCTGCTGACGCTTGGCCTGCACTTCGGAGGCCAAATGCTCCTACTGAGCGAAATCAGACTTCTACAGCAAGGGACACTTCGACTGTTCCTAATAAACTGACGGACCAAGATCAACAAATTGTTGTCATGATCAGCTCTCTGGTGAGTGCTATTCGTGTTCTTCTGGACAAGCTACAGACACCAACAGCTCGAAGTGCATTGCAAGAGCTGGATGCCATCAATCCGGTTCTAGCGAGCCTTCAGAAGTCCAGTGCTTGATAATTTCTACAGCAGAACCATGGCTCATCATCGTTCCGGGATGATGTCAGAAGTGCCTCCATATTCCAATGGAATGCGAGAGGCCTGAGGTCACGTATTTCGGATTTTCGACACTTCGTGTTTGACTACCACTTTCCTATACTGGTGATCTGTGAACTGAACTTATCAGCGTCCATAAGACTATCAGGATATGAATCTTTTGTTTCAACCACGTGTGTCCGTAGTAGTAAGGTTCTGATTTACATTCGCAAGGAAGGACCTAACGTATTTTTCGCAACCCGTAGCGCCACACGACGGTAACCAATATGTCTGTGTTAGCGTGAAGAAGAAGAGGCTGTCTTTTACTATTATTGGAGTCTACCTTCCTCGAACAAATCAGTTTGACAGCAAAAGACTAGAATATATTATGGCTGCTACTCCCGGTCCTTGGATAATAACAGGGGACTTCAACGCTCACCACCATATATGGGGAAAGTCCAGGATAAATTCGAGCGGCAGGTCACTAATATCCTTTGCATCAGGCCACAACCTGTGTCTTTTAAGTGACGGAAGTCCGACATTTCTGCGAGGAACAACGTACAGCAGCTGCCTTGACTTGACTTTGGTGTCACGTTGCCTGACTTCTAGCGTGCAGTGGTTCACTGATGTTGAAACCCATGGAAGTGATCATATTCCGACCTATGTGAGAATCGATGGACTAGACGCCGCATTACCGGATGTATCTCGCCAAATCGACTGGTCAGTCTTTCAAGATCGAGTAGAAGACACCTGCAAGAAACATATCGCACACAGATTAGAAGACATAATCGCATACGCAATGCTAGATTGCACGCGTTGCTTCACACATTCGTCAAAGCGTACAGAGAATGATATTGAATTGGAAAGGCTTCGTATAATACGTCGCCGTGCTGAAAGGACGTACAGGCGCACAAAGTCAATTCATGACCTCAGAGAAGCTCGGCGCATGCAAAAGAAGATAAAACGCCGAATGGATAAGCTAGCAGATCAAAGATGGAAATGCTTTTGCGAGTCACTAGACCCCCGCAAGCCATTGTCCCGTGTGTGGCGTACCCTACTTGGTCTTTGCTCGAGACCCCAGCAACGACACCCTTTTAACGCCCTTTCTCTCTGTCAAAACCGCTGTGAGATAGACGTTGCAGAGGAATTTTGCGCGAAAGTCGCCGGCGGCACAGTTTTACTCCTTGACATGGATTTAAGCGACATCCTCGGTCCACGAGATACAAGTATGGAGGCTCCATTCCTATGGAAGAGTTAGAAGCTGCTATGGCGCTCTGTAGGTGTTCGTCTTCACCAGGGCCCGATGGCATAACATATACTGCTTTGCGCCACCTAGGCCGAGAAGCACGAAGAGAATTCCTCAGCCTTTTTAATAGTTCATGGCAAGATGGTGTCGTCCCACAGGAATGGAAACGCAGCCGCCTGGTACCGCTACTAAAAGCAGGAAAGTTGCTGCTCGAACTGGCATCGTATCGGCCTCTAGCACTTGTCAGATGCCTCGGGAAGCTCATGGAACGCATTATCCTCTTGCGTCTCGAATGGTACCTAGAACACCACAATATTTACCCTGATTCTATGGCGGGATTTCAACGAGGCCGTTCATCGATTGACAGTGTCATCGATCTAGTGTCATCTGTAGAACAGCAAAAATCTTGGAAATGATTATCAGTAGCGCTCTTTCTGTACGTGAAAGGCGCTTACGACAACGTTTCCCATCAACCCATTCTAGACGCACTTTTGACAATTGAACTATGAGGGCGAGTATATCGATGGACAAGAAACTACTTGACACAAAGGTCCTTGTTTGTACGTACGGAACGTGGTCCGACTACCGACAACTACATATGCCGAGGAGTTCCCCAAGGTGGTGTTCTAAGCACTATTCTTTTCAACCTCGTGCTTCTTGGGCTGGCCGAATCCCCACCGGAAACAGTGAGTGTCTCAATCTACGCCGACGATATCTGCATCCGTTCATCAGCGGTCACTCGCCAGCAGGTTCACGCAAGGCTACAGAAAGCAGCAACACAGGCATCTCATTATCTTCACACACAAGGCCTTACCATCTCAACAGAAAAATGTGCGTTAGTCGCTTTTACACGAAAAGCGATGTCTCGTTATCCAGTATGCATCAATGGCCGGCCTATCTACTCCAAGAGAAATCATCGGTTTTTGGTTGTCATTGTGGACCGGGACCTCTCTTGGAGCCCTCACGTTGCCCACTTGAAGAAGAAGCTCACTTCTATTGTTCATGTCTTCAAGTTCATCACCGGGAAAATATGGGGATCGTCAGTGGGCTCCATGCTACAGTTATATTAAGCACTTTTTATCGGATTGCTACGTCATAGTTCTACCGTGCTTGTTAAAACATGCAAGTCAAATCTTCGAGAACTTCAGAGCGTGCAAGCACAGGCACTACGTGTTTGCCTAGGCCTCCCGCGGAGCGCCTCAACAGCAGGAACCATTATAATGGCTCAAGATCACCCGATCACGACTTACATTAACACCGACAAGCTTAGGGGCCTTGTTCGTCATGTTTCACGCATGCAGTCAAGCTCTCTTGCCTGCCTGCCAGAACGACCACCATAGGCGTCCTTCTCCAACGAGGTCAGCATCGATTGTGCCTGTCTACCATCGGTCTTCACACCCTCAGCACGTTCAACCTCAGCTTTGTGGTGTTTAAAACAGCCTCAAGTGCGTCTTGCGGTTCCAGGGATAAGCAAGAAGACCGACCCACCTACCTTGTCCCTGAAGCAAGCAGCTCTGGATTGTTTGCATACTTTCTACTTTGACCGAATCCACATATATACGGATGGCTCTTCCACTCAGACCCGCTCCACCGGTGCAGTGATTATACCATCACGATCAATTAGCATCCGATACAAGATTTCTTGCTTGACAACATCGACCGGGTCGGAGCTTGTTGCCCTCCGAGGTGCCGTTGATTACATTAACAACCAACCCGCTAATCGGGGGGCAATATTCTGCGATTTGAAGGCGGCCTTACAATGTCTTCTGTCATCTCTTCGTCGCGGGTCCTGTGAACAGCGAGTGTCGAAGATATGAGAAATGCACCATCGTATGATAGCGAAAGGACACGAGGTCCTGTTTCAGTGGCTGCCTGGTCATTGCGGTATCTCCGGCAACGACCTCGCTGACGAAGCTGCTAGGAAAGCACACGAAGGAGCAACCTTTGTTTCTGTACCTTCATCGCGGACCGACGCAGCCCAACACCTAAGCAAGCTAGCACACCGTATGACATTAGAGAAGTGGCACAAACCTGAATTCACCCATGATCGTCTGCATTCCCTCGACTCCTCTATGCAATTGTGGCTGTTACCAGAGCTTCCGCCAAATGAGGAAACAATGCTGTGCCGCTTACTATTGGGCGTCGCATTCACCAATGCATATACGTTTTTGGTTCGAATGGCTGATAGCGCCGACTGCAATGCCTGCCGTGTCGAGGAAACTATAGAACATCTACTGTGCTACTGCCCATCGAAAGACATGACCTCGAAAACGAAAGACATGACCTCTGTACAGCTCTCAATCAGCTAGATCGAACACCGTTCACCTTAAACAAGATCTTGGAACCATGGCCTCGCATATCGCAGCTACAAGAGGCCACAAAAGCGCTGCTGAGATATTTGGAAGATACTGGATTGAGTCAGCGTCTGTGATCCGGACTGAGTGACCGAACAATATTCCCAGTAGACTTTCTTTTCTTGTCTTAATCTTTCCGTCCCCTTTTTCCTTTCCCCGGTGTAGGGTATCCAACCGGGCTCAGTCCTGGTTAATCTCCCTATCTTTCCTCTATCATTTGCTTTCTCCGTCATTCAGAAGTGAAAGGCCGTGGTTGCAGGCGAAGACTGCAAGTCTTTGCCCTCTTGCATTTGTCCTTGTGCTTCCCCATGCTATATGGTGCGCATTAAAATCTCCGATGATGACATATGGAGCAGGGCACACAGACAAGATGTTCGTTAATTGTTTTGGATCAAAAATACTTGAAGGCGATATATAAACGCCTAAAAGTGTAAATATGAGTTTGCCCTTTCTAATTGTTAGGTAAACGTATTGATTCTTGTCATGAGGCAGAATCGGCTGGCGAACATATGTCAGGTCTCGGCGAATAAAAACGATGACTTTGCTGCACGCATCAGTTGTTGCGGATATAACAGCTTCGTATCCCGATAATCTGACTGGTTTTGACACATTAGGCTCACATATGACAATGATTGGGAACAAATTAGTATATATATACTGATGAAGGTCTGAAAGGCGTAATTTTAGTGCTCTTGCGTTCTAATGGATTTGACGCTGCCTTGACTTCTTCTCGAAACGACGAGCGATGGTTGGCCATGTCTGTATTCGAGGGACTCAAGCATTGGGCTTAGGGCGTCCAGTACTTTCAGTGCACTTCGAGCAGACGTAGTTCCAAGGTTCGACAGAATCACTCGAATGACATCTATGAAGGGACGCAGCATTGAAATGACTTGACGATGTGCGTTGGGCGTGTCATCAGCGGCAGCAGTAGGCTCCCGAGAGGGCTTGACAATCTGTGGTTCTGTGGGAGGTTGCTGGCTTGGAAACGCAGGCCATTCTTCCTGAGAAAGATTACTTTCAGCCGATTTTCTTGTGCTGTTCAGCCCCCTTTTGGCCTGATTGGAGAATGTGGATGCTACAATTGAAGGGCCCCTCTACTTTCGTGTGTCTGCCTTTTTTAAGGAGGTTCGGTGACGCCGACGCCGGATCGCTGCAGCAGTCTCCCTGTGTGTCGAATTGTCCCGAACCATTTGCTTGAGAACAGCGACCTCTTTCTTGATGCGAGGGCAGTTCCTAGACGAGGCAGCATGGAAATTATTACAGTTGCCACTTTAGGACAGTAGCCCGGCATGTCTGCTCCGCGTGATGTTCAGCACAACGGGGACACAATATCGAGTTTGGACAGACACCCTTGACAAGTCCAAGCCTAAAGCACTGATGGTATTGAAGAGGCTTTTGTACGAAGGGCCGAACAGGGTGTCGGAAGTGACCGACTTTGACGTGTGATGGTATGTAATCTTCTTTGAAGATCAGTTTGACGCAGCGCGAAGTTCCAAGGCGACTCACACGCGTGATGACAACACCCTCACTTGCTGGTTTGACGCGGATAGGCAAGTCCGCGTTGGGAATGGCGACATCGATGTCATAAATGACACCTGCTGTGGATGCATCATCCATCGGGATATAGGAACGCACTTTGTTGCGCCCTAGCTCCGCGATTTGCTTCAGTTTTTCGAGCACACTCCCGTTGGAAACGTCGATTGCGAGGACATTTTGCGTGTATTTATCCGAATGTCCTTAATTTCATTCGGCACCACCCCTTTCAAGAAAACAGATAGTTCTTGCTTGTTCAGCAATCGGAGGTTGCTTGAGGATTCCTCGGGTACGAACACGATGGCGTGAGGCCAGCGTTCAGGCCTTGACTTCAGAGTCGCCGTGCTCGCTTGCGTTGATGTGTTCGCGTTGACAGTCCTCCTTTTGGCCCTCTTTCTGCGGACAGTGATGAAGCCATCATACGATGAGTCTTCATCCGACATTAAGTATAGCTCAGTGTTCTCGGTGTCACTGAGCACGCTCCTCTCTTCCTCGTGAGGGACGGCCTTTATGACGTCTGGTCAGGAGGGCTTCTGCGAGTCTCCGCGTCCATGGCACAAGACTGGCAGCAGAGGCCCCTGGAAATTCCGAAGATTTCGTCAGAAACCAGAGAACACAGATAGAAGCGTTCTAAGAATAAAATAACTTCCGCGTAAGAAACCAACGTACATTTGCAGGTCAGTTAATCCGAGCACGAAAGGGTTTAAACAAAGAGAAAATGTTCCTTAAGAGCACGTTAAATCCCGCACATCAAAACAAAACTGGGTTTTCGCGTGTTTTCTGTCTCATAAAGATCCTTAGGTTGCTGCTTCAAAAATTCTGTAACTGACTTTTTCCCGTCATCGTCCGACACGAGTCTGGTTCCCTAATCTGTTTTTTCAACTGCCCCAAAATGTGGAAGTCGCAAGGCGACAGGTTTCGGCTGTATGTCGGATGTTTCAGCGTTTCCCACTTGAACTTTGTCAGTTTTGTATTAACCACATCAACGGTGCGGGGACGCGCATTGTCGTTGGGCAAGATGACCCCATTCGTCAATTTTTCATCTCGTTTGTTCTTGATTGCGACACGCAGCCGATCCGACGTGTCACAATATCGGAAATGATTAATAGTCTCTCCAGGTTTAGCCGATTCGATCAGTAATGGCGCCTGACGATTGAAAAAAGAAAAATCAACAACACCTTTCCGGCGGAAATGACGGCCGTTGCTTTATTTGCGGGTGGGGAATTCGAATATTTCCACTGTAAGCGTTACCGTCGTTTTTGAGGTTCCTAATAGTGGCACCATAATTCGTCCCCGGTGACAACTGCAGACAAGAAGTCGTCACCCTCATTGTGTTACCGTATCAGATAAGTCAAGGCAGCGCCGAATCTCTCCGTCTTCTGTCGGTGGTTAAGAATCTTGGGCATCCATTGCGCACACAAGAGCCGATAACCGAGATGTTCATACCATAACGTAAAACTATTCCAAACTTTTCTATTCCAATTCTGCAGTCAGTCCATCGCGATTGGTGAAAAATATTTTTCGACCACCCCTACTTCATCTGTCTGTCACGCGACGTCACGAAAACCGTGATAGCTCACCATCTCATATGATGTGTACACACTCACTATGCATGATTTGCCCGAACAAAAGAAAAATAGTTATTTCTGATTCGACCCCTTTTCGCCATTAGCCCTCGGCTATTAGTCATGAGTTTTCGGGCTGCACCCACTTCACCTGCCTATCACGCGACGTCACAAAACCGCAAAACCTCACCGCGTCAAAGTGACGTGTACGCCTTAAAGATGCATTTATATGCCGAACAAAACTGAATTTTCTTCTGAATAGCGGCAGGCTGCCCCGTTCCCAAAGGAATAAAAGATGGCTGCCGGAGAGCATGGGTTTATTCGTGTATAATAAAGCTTCTTTTAGTGGCCGTGTAACGTTTTCTAGCACTTTGGGAACGTTTACGACCTCGTTTTGCCAACTCTTCTTGGCTGAGGTTCCGTTTCAGGGTCATTTTTAAGCTTCCGTCGCATGCGGCCGCGATTTTCAACCAGCCACCACAAGCTAAGTAAGGGAAAGCGGACCAATCACACACGCCGGCACCACTCTCTTCATCCAGTTATCGATTTTAAGTGCAGTGGCTCGCCCCAATCTAATACCCTTTAACTTGAGCGTGCTCCTCGCCTCTTGTCAGCCAATTAGATAAGACAAGCCTTTCAGTGTAGGCAATGTTATTCGTTTTACAAGCAAACAAAAGTGACCTCCTATGAACGAGGACAGCGTTTCATTGTACTGTTCAGACAACCCTGGGAGTGACCGCCCGATGCTTGCGTCAGTGGTTAGGCAAATTTGACGTCAGGATAATGGAATAAAAACATTGAAATAGTTTTACGTTATAGGGCCCATGGTGTGAACCGAACTGCGGCTGATATTCGCACACTCTGCCAGTTCATCGATGCGTATCGTTCGCTCTTATGTAATCAGCGCATCGACCTTTGCAATTGTGTTGGGGGTGATTGTGCGGTGACTTTGGCCCGGTCTTGGATCGTCCTTGCAACTTTCACGCCCTTCTTTGAACAGTTTGCTCCAACGCTTCACAGTAGCCAATGAAATGCACTGTTCAACGTACACGGCAGCCATACGGCGACTTACTTCATTTTGGGAAACACCTTCAGCTGTCAAAAACTTCACGACACCATGCTGTTCAACTTTTGGAGCGTCCATTATGTCACGCAACCATGTTAAACCAAGTGTCTAAGAGCATTAAAGAACGTTTATCCTCCCGCCTGCATGTCATTTTGTAAATGAGAGATGCCCGCGTGTGCTATGCGCATGCCTCGCAGATAATCAACCGAAGCATTTTTGTGCGGGGTGGGTTGCCTCACTTTCGCTTGACTTGCCCGCGTATTAGAAATGCGAAGATAGAATGAAATGCACAAGTGCGAAGATACAGCTTGATACACGGCATAAAACTGTCACAGGAAACAAAGTTCTATGCGCGCGTACAACACCTCGCCAGAAGATAATTAAATATACGTATAAGTCTCCAATAAATCTACATATCTAAGAAAAAGTCACTGTATGTAATACGTCCAACAAGGCAAATAAATTTTAGGCAATCACAGATTAACAGATTGCAGAATCCTAACGCCCCCCCCCCGCCCTCCTGCCATGTCCCCCGATGTATCGCGCGCGACGGAAGGCGGCGCGCTTCGTCTCCGCTTTTCTCCCTTGCGCTCACAAGACTGAGCCACCATCGTCGGCTCACCCCCAC
Source organism: Dermacentor variabilis (assembly GCF_050947875.1). Taxonomy (NCBI): domain Eukaryota; kingdom Metazoa; phylum Arthropoda; class Arachnida; order Ixodida; family Ixodidae; genus Dermacentor; species Dermacentor variabilis. The sequence goes on from NC_134571.1 coordinate 29,772,371, forward strand.
CTCCCCTCCCAAATTATTTCACTCCCACATGCAGCATACGGCGCGCGGTCACGATCGAATGCCTACTTTGGGCACCTAATGTGGCTGCTGAAGGAATATCGAAGAAAATGTGAGTCGCTTTGCCCACGATAACCATACGCATACTGCTCGGTATCCAACACCGGCGAAACAAGACTTTCTGGAGAGGTTGCGCTCAAGCGAACGCGTTGCAATCCGTCGAGTACCCACAGCGATGGTGGCGAGCGAACATTGTCTCTTTATCTCGTTTGCTATCCAGAAAGCGTCCACAACTCTGCCAGGCAAAATCCACTAGACCAGACAAAAACGAACGCTCGCCGAAGGGCGCCGCATGGTGGTCGGGGCAACAACAACAACAACAAGAAAAGAAATGCGTGCGCTCTGGCTGGCTCTGGCAGCCCGCGGGTAGCGAGAACAAGATAATTGAAGAGGCTCGATGTGTCCTCGCGAATAAAAGTCAGAGTAAAAATGAATAAGAACGTAGATAACCGTTGCTGGCTTTAGTGTCTTGACATGGATGCTTTGACGCTGGTGAAATGTTTATTCTTTTCTGTGACATGACGGCACAAATGAGCCACCACAACGCTTCGTCTCATCGAACCTCGCTGCGTGCTTTGTCAACTTGTCTGATAGTGTGTATATTTGGCTTGTCTCGTTGTATGGTCCCATGTACGATTTAACAAAGTTGATGCTCCTTTGGCGTCAAGTGTTTATAACAATAAACCTACAAAGTTCCGGAATTGAAAATCTAAAGCACGAGTTTGGAAATGCAAGTCAAGGCAGCTTTCGCACCAAAAGTTTATGAGAACTTTATACCCATAAAGTTTCGGAATTGAAATCCATGTGCTCCGTAGATTCCGCGGCCTCCGCGAGATGCCGCGATGAGCCTGCTTGCCATCAAGACACCCTTGAATCTTTGTGCTCGGATGGAACTCCTTGGCGTTATGTGTGTCCTGGTGCATAGGCGTTGCCGCGAAATCCTGCCCGAGTTTACGGTGTTCGCGCTGAAATTTCTTTTCGGGCATGAAAAAGATATAAACAAAATCCAGAATGATTTCCGGCGCCGGTGGTTATCTTGGTTGGCGGTGCATGACAGCACGAAAAAATTTTGGAGGGGGGGGGCGCTGAAGCCCTATAAGCCACCCACCCCCTGGCAACGCCCCTGGGGGGGGGGGGGGTTAAGCAGATTTTTTCTGACTTCCCTATCTACCTCCACCTCTTGGGTGGGGCCCCCTATCGAAATTTATTCCAACTTTGGTCAATATGGCTCTTCCTGTCCTCGTGGTGCTAAGTCTCTCAATTTGAGAGGTTCGCACAGCTTCCGCCAGTTCTGCCCATGTGTTGTGCACACCTAGAGCCATCAGTCTCTGCGCATATGTGCACTTGGGCAGTCCCAGCGCTCTGTTTAAGCATTTTCTCATTAAAGAATCAATCTTTTCTCTTTCTACCGCTTAAAAATCAAGATATGGCGTTGCATAGCTCACCCGGCTGAAGCTGTACGGCTGTATTAGTTTAATCACATTCTTCTCCTCTAACCCTCGGCCTTTGCTGGCCACCCGCCTAATTAGGTTCAAGGTATGCATCGCGTGATTCTGCAGCCTCTTGACGGTCTCGCCATTATGGCGGTGTGACTGGAGAATCAGGCCCAAGATTCAGAATTTGCTCGACTATTGGTACCTCCTTACCCGCCGCTTTAATTTTGATCTCCGACGGTGCCTTACACCTTAAGTGCTCCGGATTGTATATAAACAATTCTGATTTCCACGGTGACCACGCCAGGCCTCTCTCGGCCGCGTAATCGACTTGTTCGGTGATATCGGTGGCGGCCTGGAGCAGGCTTTCAACGGCCGAATCACTTTCCCGGTTGACTCAGAGGGTGATATCATCCGCCATATATACTAAATTTTAATCCCTCGAGCTTTGCCAATTTCTCGGAATGATGGGATAAAGGAGAACTCCCACATCAGTGGAAGACGGTAAGCATTATTTTAATAATGAGCTATGGCCAATTTCCTTAACTTTATGCGTGAGGAAATTGATGGAGCACGTCGTCAAGACAAGACTGATGGGCTTCATGAAGCAGGGCGATCTCTGGCCACATGAGGTGGTCGGGTTCCAACATCACTTGTGTACACAGGACGTCATGCTCAAAATTGAACATGATATAATAGACTCAAGGTCTAAAGATGCAAAAACAATTCTGGGGCTGGGCCTCATGAAGGCTTTCGACAACGTAAAACATGAGGTGGTCCTGGAAGGACTGAACAAGATTAATGTAGGTACCAGGACATACCGGTACATCAGGGACTTCCTGGCGGGAAGAACTGCCTGCATGAAGTTCAAAACGTTGGAATATTCCACAATTGAGCTAGGGAGTAAAAGTCCGCCCCTGGTATCAGTGCTGTCTCCCATACTGTTCAACGTGGCTATGAGGAAACTCCCCAAGCTTCCTCTTAAGAGGAAGCTTTAGCTCGGGCCCAACTCCGACGCGGCCTATTCAGATACATGTACAACGCAAAAACGTTTTTCTGAGATAACCCCTAGATCTATTTTAATGAAATTTGATGCATTTGTGAGACAAAGTTAAAGTCTAGTGATTGATGTTAGCGGAATATTGATTTATAGTCTGAATTGCTAAAAAAGATTTTCAAAAATTTGAAAGCTTGAAAGAAATAGAAACACGAAGTTTACAAATTCATAGCTCGGCAAAAGCAACAGATAGCGTGTTTCTGCAAACCGCATCCATTAGATCATTGAAAGCGAACAAATTCAATATGTCAATTTATAGCCTACATGAATTCGTTACATTGTGTACAAGGGATCTGCAGTAGCTGTATTTTCATATTGCAAGAATTTTTGAAATTCATGCGTAACATATCAATTTTGTCCGCTTTAGATGTACTATTACATTCACAGAATTGTGATATGATTTTTTTTTCATGACTGACTTACAGAGCTGTGAACATTATAGTTTCGTTTTCTGAAAAATTTAGATTTTTGTCATTTTTTTAATAAAATATTGACGACCTAAATCGAAATTTCCAAACCGACAGTCACTAGGTTCTGATTTTTTCTTTTAAATGCAACAAACTTCTAAAATTTGGTGCAGAGGTTGTCGAGAAAAGCTCATTCATCATTTAAGTGCATTTAGATAGGAGCACCCGAGCTAAGGCTTCCTCTTAATCGTCCTGCAAATTTTGCGGTAGCAATTGAAGGGAAAGTCGAGGCACGTCTACGTAGTGCATGCAGGAGGACGACGAAATCTTCCAATGAAGAAAGGGAAAGGTTGCAGAAGCGAAGTGGCAATTTATTGACGGGCTCAGCAGTGGTGTGATGTGTGCAACGACAATTCGAAATGAAAGACGAAGTGGAGCAGCCTTCGACGATTAAAGTGGATGAGAGCTGTTGATTATGCGGCTACCATGAGGAAGGTGACAATGACGGCGATCAGTACTGTAGAGGTGCAAGCTTATGTTGCAATGAAGCAGTAGACATCTTTATGTGTAAAACTTAATGTTCCTTTTATTAGCCGCCCAGAACCAGCAGGTCCTCCATACTCTGGCTTTCGGTGGTGTTGATAATTAGGCGTATTAAGAATGCCGCACATAGAACATTGCGCCTATCTACTCAAGCATCCTTCCTTTTATAAGAACCAATCATCTTAATGAATCTGTTTAATTCCCGGTGCGCTCAGGCAATGTGTATGTTTATTTTCATATTATTTCTTTTTTTCACTTGTATTGTTCATATGGTTGTTACCAAGGCGCTTATTGACTCATAATTTTGCAATTATGTCGTCCAGCTGTAACTCAAATAACGTTCACAGTCCTAATTGCATTACAATTTTTCCACTCTTCTCACACTTTCACATTGAATCCCGCGCTGTCGCAGCGCCGTTCGTCGCGATCGACATCTCGCCGCAATGGATAAAATAAACACAACTGTTATGAAGTAAGGCTCCTGGTTACGGAGCCTTGATGTGTACTACGTATGATGTGGGCTTGCGTCGTTTCTTATCGCGTCCAATGTGCCTGCTACCTTACGTATGCACTTCCTATATGCGTTGTCCTGTCAACGTTTTCTTTTTAATGGAACGAGCATTGGGTGACACTCTTGTTTCTTGCACAGCGCTTCCGGTTCATCTCCGGAGACGATCGGGGAGGAAATAAAAGATGAAAAAATAAAGTAAACAACAGAAAAAATAGTACAGTACACAATTCATGGGTTTCATTATACATATAATATCAAAGCATACATTTATTTACAAGTCGAGTTACTCAAGTGTCTGAAATATTTAGAACTAAAATGAGATCACTGATTACCGCACACGGAAGCACAATATCAGAAATTTTTGAGACCTGCCAGGAGAGCACGACTTCGGCGAAATTCCTGCAAAACGCGGAATTAGAAAGCAGTAGTAATGACGTCACCAATGACGTCACACACAAGACGGTGGAATGATATTTAACTGGCTAATTAATGGAAAGCACTTGTCTATAAGTTCGGTTCGTGCGTCGCGTTCGCCTAAAGTTAACCTAAAGAACACCAACGCCGAAGTGCGAGTGCCACTAAGAGACACCTAAGTCAAAAATTATGATCTACAATTTTTTTTCAAAGCCCACACAGGAATCGAATTGTCTCACTGGAACAGATGAACAGATTGCGATTTAGTATTATTGTACCTACGTTGCTGTTTGCTTTGTTGTGTATTGCAGTATTATTTTCCTTCGTATTCCCCACCCTGCTTGGACCTTGAGACCACAGTATAAAATAAGTAAACAAATGTTGCTGCTAAGCCTTCCTGTTGCAGCGTTAACGTGGTGCATCGTGACTGTGCCAGGCTACGGAATTTAACACGGAGTTATGCTTGGAGAGTCACAGCACCGGTTCCATGATATTGTTGTTGTTGTTGTTGTTGTTGTTGTTGTTGATGATGATGATGATGATGATGACGATGATGATACTTTAAAGAAATAAGTAGCGCGGAACACGCAGCTCATATTGAGAAAGACTGGCGCGAGAGATCATCAGTGGAACTGGTATGAAGTAAAAAGCTGGGTGTAAAAATTTTATTTCTTTTGTTTTAGAAGTATAAATCTGGAAGTAAGGTAGGATACGGCAGATGGCAGATTATCTCAAATACCAAGATTGTTACTCAAATAACAACAAGAAAGAAAGGAAAGAACGAATATCGAAAACACTACAAACACACGAACGCATGCGCCCATATGTCTATACGGGCACCAGCACCGAAAATTGTTACAGCTGTGAAACACGTGCGGAACTATCACCGGTGCAACCATTCTAATTCGGTCATTTGCTGTCTTATGCTAAGAATAAATGTTGCGCACTCCGAGATGTCATTGAACCATGAAACGGTCATTTTCATTTCCATGAAACAGTCATTTTCTACGCAGCAGCTAGCGAAGCAGAGCCCTCCTATAGCGCCGTGGCGTAAACCAATATTTGCTCGCGCACACCAAGGTGGTCGAGGCGCTTCGCTGACTGGTTGTTCTCGGAGATGACAATGAACCTAGTGGTGCTGACGGGAAGCAGTGATAGCTTGAAGTGTACAGAAGTGTCTGGCGAAAGGTCGGGTTACACCATTACAAGTCCCTCCTTTGGTCACGTGCACGAATCTAATGGCTACTCTGCGGCTGCTCTTCCGAAGCTAGCCTGGTGTCTTCAAGCCATGGGTGTCAAAGAAGGGCTGGCACGCTTCGCATTCCGTTTTCAAACTGCACATATGTAATATTTACAGGTCGCGCAGCTGCGAAATCCTCTACTAGCTTCTGCCCCCTTTTTTCTTCCGACCAACTTCTACTGAAGCATATCCAGGTTTGACTACAACGCCAATAATCGCGTGCAAAGAATAGGCAAATGTGGTTGCATGCCCATAAGAAAGACGCAACGCTTACAACTTTAAAATATATTTGTTTTTCAATGTACCAGCATTCAGTGCTCATTTACCATGCAATAAGAGCGCAGGAAAGCTGAAACGTTGCATTTTTAGAAATAATCAAAAACGAAAGTGAAGTTAAATCTTTCTTCTTCACCGCTTCAAATGTTACCACGACCTATGTTTTGTGCGTCAAGGCAGCAAGTTGGGCCAGTTGGTTAGGGTTCATCGTGAGGTTCGTAACAGCGCAACACAAGACATGGACATGACACGGGCAACGCAGTGCCATGTTGTCGTCTTTACCTTCATTTTTTTTTCTTGTCTTAAAAAAATTAAGTTATCGGGTTTTACGTGCCAAAACCACGATCTCATTACGAGACACGCCGTAGTACGGCACACCGGGAATTTGGACCACGTGGGGTTCTTTAACGCGCACCTAAATCTAAGTACACCGGTGTTTTCACATTTGGCCCCATCGAAATGCGGCCGCAGTGGCCATGATTCAATCCCGTGACCTCGTGCTTTAGCAGCCCAACACCATAGTTGTCCGTGTCTAGTGCTGCGCCGTTATGAACCTATATTTTGTCTACGTACTTGAAGCTGCTCACCCATCTAAGTCTACTTTGTGCCCAACGTGCGAATGTTGTGAAAATGTCCTCTTTTCCAGCGCCAAACTAAAAAAATGTCATTCAACAAACACTTTCATATTATTTCGACACCCTTTGATGTCAAATTTAAGTCGTGTTAGACAATGTACAGTCATTATATTTTATATAGACATGCATATTAAAACCATAAAAACCATTATTAAAGCAGATGCTATTCATCAAATCAGTTATATTTGACAAGATTTCAAAAGTTAATTGCAATCACAAATTTCTCGAAATTTCGAAAAGCGAGTAGCAGAGTGCATCATAATGATCATTTGAAGAGCTACTGATTCATACAAAGAACCACGGAATACACATGTGTGATAACCTTAATGTCACAAAGTTCTTTCGACATTTCCAAGATATCCCCTGTAAACGAAGGCACTCTCAATAGCCTCAAGTGTAACAGTATAACAATAAAAGCTATGCATAGCACCGGAAGTAGGCTCTTCTGTGAAGCGGTCTCTTGAGTGAAGGGCGATGGTTTGGGCCAGTTCATTTTCCATTTTAGACTGTGTAGTACAGCCCGAAGCCGGACAGGGGACACAGTTTCGGTTGAAACTTCTTTATTTTTGTTCGCAGAAATGAGAAAGCTGTGGATGAATCAACAGGAAAGGTACCTGAATGTGGCACATGCGCTATGTACATTTTCCTCTCCAGCAGGACGAACATCACAATCTTATCAGCGATGTCTAGGCCGTCCGAAAGATGCCAGCTACTTTCATTACACAGTGACGTATTTCTGTTCCCTATCTTGACTTGGTTCACTTAGGCGATTTCGCTCGAAACCCACCAACACAGCGCTCACTTTTCTCTGATCACAAGCAACAACAGCATGGACCTGACCTCTGCTCCGTTCAATTTATTCCACGTAAGATTCAGAGGCCTTTTCTGATTGCTTGCACAGCGGCGAGTCGGCTGCAGTGGGGAACTGCGAGATGAGAGAACGAGAAGAAAAATTAGGAAAACAAAAATTTCTGTTAGTATATCATTGAAAGAGATGGAGCCATAGCAAAAAAACAAAATGTATTTTCTCAACAATGACTCCAGTTGTGCCCGGTCGCAAGTTTCCTACACTGACGAATGTCATTATTTAATTATTTACCTCTTTATTTTTTCTTTATTCAAAGAACCTTACAAAGCCCGGAAGGGCATTACGTGAGGGGGCCAAAAAGGGCATTATTGTAACGCAAAGGGAAAGTATTGCACCGGGCAAAAATGAAGAATGACAAAAAAACAGACATAAGGATTAATGACGTCATTGACATACGACATCAACGAACTATACGTCACAAGGTTTGGACACGTCGCCTATAAAGTTTCCTGTCATCATAAGTAACTGCGTAATACTCAGCTGCGGATATAGGCCGGCTCCTTCTCAAGTTTCTAATGCAAAGCGCTCTTTCGTTAAGTGAATCTCTACCACCAGCACTCAGCGCCGCCGATCATGATCGACGAGGGCAAGAGGACCGTGCCGCACGGGCGCGTGCTTATGTGGGAGGGTAGAAATACAGTTTTGTGCCATATAATTCAGGCTGTCATTAGGCCTGCCTTTAATGTGTGCGCATGCATGTTTACGAGCGTACCTCCAGCTGAGTAATTCGTACAGCAGCCCTCTATGCAGGTGCAACAACTTCCCTATCTCGTCGCTATATATATATATATCCATCTTTGCTACGCTAACAGATGTGCCGGTGACCGGATCTGTTCTCTAAATAATAATGCAATAGAACAAAAAATGGTATCTAGCTATCCCGCACTGCTATAAATATAACTCTTAAACGAATAACTTATTTATTACAAGGAAGCTACGTTTGCAATCCACCCCGGAGTTGGGCATTCTACCGCGCTTCATTTCCTGCCCACAATAGTGGGGCCGATCCAGGAGACAGTGCAATTATAAAGTGGACCGATGTCGCTGATAGTGTAATCCGTAGTCATGTGGCTTTCGTGCGTCACGGGGCGGATGGTTTCCCACGTCTTACCGTCTTGCCAAACAGGCACGTATTTGCTAAGCTGCAAAGCGCGGTGCCGAAAACGAAGAGCTACATGCGTGTTATCGTGAAGCCGATTGCACAAGATTGCTGCAAAGGAAGAATGTGAACAGACCCTTGTGCGTACTTATAAATAAATAAGTTACTGCGATATTCAACTCCCTATACTTGTCTACGTTAATGCGAATAACAATCCGACATTATAGCGACGCACCAAATTGCTCATGACCCATTTGTTTAACACGTGAAGTGCTATTCTTGAGACTCTCGTTCATTCCACTATGTGCCACATACTGCGATATCGTCCCACTTTGCTATGGCACTCGCTTGCCAAGGTCGCCCATGTCAGCACGCTGACGCAGTGACGATGAAATGAGGAAGAAGGAAGGATATCGATGGAAAGACAAATGCGATGACGGTATTATGAGAATCACATGTCGACTCTCAAACAATGTCTATGGTAGAACGACGAGAATGCGACATGAAAACAATGAGACAGACAGACAGACAGACAGACAGACAGACAGACAGACAGACAGACAGATAGATAGATAGATAGATAGATAGATAGATAGATAGATAGATAGATAGATAGATAGATAGATAGATAGATAGATAGATAGATAGATAGATAGATAGATAGATAGATTAAGCTTAAAACGGCTCAAGCAGGCAAAGAATGGTATTCGCATTAATAACATTGCATGCATCACATGTTTCTTTGAGTAACATTTCATTGATGCGTTTTATTCTGGTTCCCCAAAGAATTATCTAACGCACGCAGACCTACCAGTAAGATTTTTCCGAATGCGCGAGATGAGAAAACAAGGTAACATATGCTCTGTTCTTTGCTGCCCAAGAGAGAGAGAGAGAGAGAGAGAGATAAGCGGGATGGTAAAGGCAGGAAGGTTAACCGGATAAGGTTCTGGTTTGCTACCCTGCGCTGAGGCAAGGGTAAGGGAAGTAAAAGACAAAAAAAAAACAGCGGAGAGTAAAAGCAAACAAACGAAAAAATTTAGGGAAGGTTGTTAACGTCCATGAGAATTCGTCGTACTGCCCATGAATGCAGCCCGTAGTTAATAGGTGAATTGGGTAGTTTATATATTGAAGCCTCCGAATGCACACCTAAGTTGCAGGCCCCATGCTTTGGCAGCGGAGCATTTGTACTTCTGGCCAGTTTCCACAAACTGAAAAACTTTGTAGGCGGACATAGTTCATAGTTTTCGCAGCATACAGGAATATAGGCAAATGAGAAAAAATCTGACAAAAAAATGACGAAAATGACGAAAAATATCTGCAGAGAAGATACACAGTGTAAATGCACGCTATTATAAATACCAGTTGTGTAAGCAGAAAGACTCCACAATTTTTTCCCGGTGTTCTGTCGTAATTATCGCATGGCAGCGATCGCTTATTTTGCGCAGTGGGAAAAAAGAAACTCGCCACACCGGCCCTGCGAAAGTGGATTTCCAGTGAAGCTGTTGAAAAGAACTACACTAAGATTGCTGAGGATGGTAGACAATTATTTATAGAGTTTTATATTAATGGTAGTAGCACTATTTTAGAGTAATGGTAGGAATGGTAGGAGGAATGAACGTTTATTGTGAGAAACAGCGAGAAAGTGCTCTTTCTTCGCCCTGGGTGAGCGCTTCTCTTTGTTCAGAAAGCCGTTGGCTAATGCCGCAGCCCGGTCCCGGTCCACCAGACTTCGCTGATCTTCCAGGCTCTGTGCCTTTAACATTGCCTCCCACATTTCTTCGGTGGCTTGTAGCGGTTCTGGAACATCATCTTGACTGTTTTTCTCGCGGTGTGGGCACACAAACACCATGTGTTGGAGTGTGTCTGGTACAACAGAATATTGGCATAGGTATGAGAATTTGGTGGGTTGCATCCGGTGCATGATAATTCCGTAGACATACGTATTCGCTTGTAGTCTGTGGAGTCTTCCTTGCCTAATCTTCAATGTGGTAGAGGATATTGTCTTCCTTCCAGTCGGTAATGTTGCAGCATTACGGCGTAGTTGGTGGGAATGTCCTCCACCTTCGTCGCTTTGCGGGGACCGTGCGGCAAGAAACCCGGCTGGTATGCTCTCGGGCGACAGCATGTGCTGCTTCGTTTCCTGCCAGGTGTTCGTGGCCTGGTGTCCATGCGACGTAGGTTTTGGGTAGTTATTGGCATCGTGTTATCTGTTTTAGAATTTTCACTGCTGCGGAAGAAATTCGGCCTTTTTATAGGTTTCTACATGCCGTTTGCGAGTCGCTCAAGATGATTGCTGCGTCTTTGCCTGTGGCGATGCCGAGGACGATGGCCACTTCTTCCGCCGTTTCTGAATTTCTGGCCGGTATGGTGGCAGCGACTAGCTCATTTCCTTGGTTGTTGGTCACGCTAATTGCGTGTGCTCTTCCAACTGGGCATTTTCCCGCATCTGTATATCTCGTGTTGGGATTCTTTTTCTATTTCTTGCTCAGCGCTCACTCTTGCTGTTGCTGTTGCTAACTATTGCTTGTCTTTTGTCTTTCTGGTGTGTTGCATACATGTTGCGAGGTATTGGAGCGGCTGAGATATAGTCACGAATAAGTGGCGGCAATCGGGCTTTCACGTCTGAGTCTGCCATGAAGTTTTCGCTGTATGCGAGTTTGCGAAGTACTGCTCTGCCTGTATGAGTCAGCTTAAGGCGTTCCAGCTGGCTGGCTCTGTACGGTTCACCTATTTTTTCCCAGGTTTTGTGGAGGGTAACTTTGAGGAGTGTCGTGGTTGAGGTAGTACTTAAAGTCCTAGTGCGTTCTTGATTGCTTTTCTGATGACGATGTTGAGTTTTTTTCAACTTCAGCTTTCTTGAGGAGTAGATTCGGGGTGCCATATGTGATTCGGCTTATAAGGAGTGCTTGGATTAATTGGACGGTTTCTTCCTCTTTAAGCCCTCTTTTTTGTGTAGTTCTACGCCGAATGAAATGAGTTACTTGTGTTAGGGTCTTCTGAAGCTTCGGAAGTGTAGCTGTGCCGGAACCGTCTTTATGTGTTGTGAGGCCAAAGATGCGGAGGGAGGCAACTTGAGTGATATCGATTCCGTTGAATCTGACGTTGGGATCTGGGGCGACATAGGCTGGTAGTCTTCCCCGGGTCATTGCCTTGAGTATAAGTAGCTCTGATTTTTCGAGACCGCATCTTGAGAGGTACTGTTCTATCTGATCGGTTGCCTCTTGGAGACTAGCTTGCTAATGGCCGGTTGTGGACGCTTTTGTCCATAACGTTACATCGCCGGCGTATATTGCATGGCTCAAACCTTCGATGCCATCAAGTTGTTGCGGGAGCATAATCATGGTGAGATTGAACAGCAAAGATGAAATGACTGACCCTTGTGGAGATCCTTTGTTAGGCAATTTGAATTTGTCGCTTTGGGTGTTGACGATACCCACCGTAGCTGTGCGATCTTTGAGAAATTATTGTACGTATTGGTCAGTCCGGATTCCGCCGTTTGTGGAAGTAATCATCATTTTGACAGTACGTCTCCGCCAATAGCCGTGCGGCAAGAACATCGAAATCAGTTGCTAGGCTGGTTATTTTATATGCGAAAGCCTAGCGATGCCACGCCCCACGTCGCAAGCTGGCGGCGCCACGGCAGCTTACGTAACGATAATATTTTCCGGGAAACGTACGCGCTACGTACCTTGCACTGTTGTCAGGAGCGCATTATCCTCAATGATGTGGTTCGGATGATTGTGTGGCGTGCAAAGTCAGTGATGACGATGAGCCAAAATAAACAGGAATACATTTTCACTGAGATGAAGGCCCTAGGTGACCATAATTGGCCTCGGACGAACCATCTTCCCTGCCCCGGCCGAACGTGATCTGAGCCCCGCGCCAGCTTCGCTTCCTATAGGCAGTGGCCTGTCCCAAGCCAGCCGCCGTTCTCATCTCCCTCGACGTCGATGCTGCTAGAATTGGTTTGTGCTTGTTCTTTATGCGTTACCAGGAGCGCCTTATCATCAATTATGTGGTTCGGGTGATTGTTGTGCCCTTGTTCTTTGTTGAAACATATGCTGCTCTGTATGTTGTGTGCGTGGTTCCGAAGAATGTAAGCGCTGTTCACTTCACTTTGCTGAGTGATCCTAGCCTCTTTCTTACGGGGCCATGAGCAATTGCCGGTGACAACCCCGTGATCGTGGCCGGGGACTTCAACGCCCCTAACACGGCCTGGGGATACGTCGCCAGCAGAGCCAAAGGCAAGGACTTGCTAAACGACGCCGATGAACTTGACCTAACGCTCATCACGAACGCCGAGTACCCCACAAGAACGGGTAACTCGGTCAACCGCGACACAACGCCAGACCTCACTTTCGTCCGCAACGTTCCAAACTATCAGTGGAACAACCTCTTCGGGGATCTGGGCAGCGATCATCACATTGTTGAGACAACAATTGACACCCCATCCAGAGGACCCAGAAAAATGACGTACATCGACTCCCCAGGAGATGGAAAGAACAAAGACACAATCGACGGCTAAGGAAAAGAATTTCTTCCCTCAACCGGCTGATTGCAGAATATTGCACGCAACTATCTAACCAGCAATGGAACGAGGTGTGCGACGCCGCGGACGGCCGCATCAACAGCGGGACGACGTGGCACCTGCTCAAACATCTTTTAGATAGAACCACAGCCAAAGCGGACCAGGGTCGTACGCTGAACAAGATCATGCACGAGGAACTCAAAATTACTACGGAAAATGAGCTCATTGACCGTCTTGCCGACAAGTACCTCCCACTGTCCAAAAATGCTAGAGGCACGACCGCCGATGCATATCGCGGCAAAGCCAACCCAGAGCTTGATCGGGACTTCTCAACCGAAGAGGTACGCACGGCGCATCAGAACCTAAACAGCAAGTCAGCGCCGGGGCCGGATGGCGTAACTAACAAGGCACTTAGAAACCTCGACGAAACCTTAATCGAAACCCTCACAGAGGAAATCAACAAAATCTGGAGGAATGGAGCACTACCAGAAGACTGGAAAACGGCCCTTATCGTGCTCATCCCAAAGCCTGGCAAGGCGCCCAACATCAATAACCTCAGACCTATCTCGCTGACGTCTTGCGTCGGCAAGGTAGCCGAGCACGCGGTCCTAAACAGGCTCTCGAAACATCTCGAAGATAGAGATGTCTACCCCGCAGCAATGATCGGCTTTAGACCCGAGCTATCCACCCAAGACGCCATGAAGCTCCTCAAGCATCAGATCATTGACGCAGACACGAGAGACGCGAGGGTAATCCTAGGGCTAGACCTCGAAAAGGCATTCGATAATTTATCACACGACTACACACTCGACACGATCTCCAACCTCGACCTCGGCACGAGACTCTACGCTTATACAAAATCGTTCCTGAGCGACAGAACGGCCACCCTCCGTCTAGTGGAAATCAAGTCCCAGAAATACAAACTCGGAAGCAGGGGCACCCCGCAAGGTTCTGTCATCTCTCCGACGCTTTTTAACCTTGCGCTAGCCGGCCTAGGCAAGAAACTGGATCAAATCGAGAACGTCAAATACACGATATACGCCGATGACGTAACGATCTGGGTCCCCGGAGGTAGCCTGGGATCAATTGAAAGCGCTCTGCAGGAAACGATCGACGTGATCGAGGAATACCTCGCTCCCACCGGCCTGGGATGTTCGCCTGCGAAGTCGGAGCTCCTCGTCTACAAACTATCGAGGAGCGGTCCCAAACCAAAGAACGAAATCAGAGACACACACGTCATTACTCTCAGAACAAAAGACGGAGGAACCATTCCACACGTCAGCAAAATCAGAGTCCTTGGGATGTTCATTGAGCAACGGCTCTAACGCCGCTACAGTGGAGAAGATCGTGACAAAGTCGAATAATGCACTGAACCTCATACGACGCGTAGCCAACAGACAACACGGCCTTAAGGAAGAAAATCTTCTCAAGCTAACACACGCCTTTGCGCTATGCCACTTCACCTACGAGGCGGCCATGCACAGATGGAAGGTAGCGGAGAAGGACAAACTCAATGTACAACTGAGGAAGCTAGTCAAACTAGCGCTGGGAATCCCCAAGAACACCGAGACAGAGCTCCTGCTGCAACTGGTGGTACACAACACACTTGAAGAAATCGCCGAAGCTCAAGAATGGGCTCAATGGACAGGACTCTCTGGAACCAAACCGGGTAGAGACATCCTAGCCAAACTAGGTCATGACACCACAGTAATCGAGAATCTATATCAAAGCGTTCCGACGGACACACGCAACTTTTACACGGTTCGCCCACTGCCGCGGAACATGAACCCCGCGCACCATCAACCCAGAAGGCTGGCACGCGGATCGTTCATCCTGGGCGAAATACGTGATAAGAAGATCCTAGCCTGTTTCGTTGACGCGGCACAGTACCCAACCAGGAAACCCTTCGTTGCCACCACGATCAATAAGCAAGGTCAAGATAGAAACGCTCTCACAGTCAAGACCCACAAGTCCGAGATAGCAGAACAGGTTGCCATTGCACTCGCGCTCACAGATCCGACCACCACCCACGTCTACAGCGATTCACGCTCGGCCGTCAAAGCCTTTCAGAAAGGAGCAGTTGCAAGACAAGCACTACAAATAATCAATAGATCCGCACCGCTGCAGCATCACACCATCTGCTGGTTCCCGGCACACCTCGGAGAGATCGAGGACGCCCCTCACAATCTCAATGAGATGGCTCACAGGAGCGCGCGAGACCTAACCTATTCGCGAGACGCCCCCTATTCTGGTCGTGACCATCCCAGCGAGAATCGGGACCCTCCCTCCACATATAACGAGATCATAAAGCACTTTTATCTAGACCGCAGAATATACAGCACACCTCACAATAAGCTCACCAGGCCTCAAGCCCTGACGTTCAGAATGCTTCAAACAAACACGTACCCCATGCAGAACAGACTACACCAATACATGCCTGACCTATACAAAACATCATATTGCGAAAATTGCCATAGCACACTAGACGTACATCACTTGCTCTGGCCGTGTGGTCGGACCCACGCAAACATAGGATCAAGACTCCGCCAGGCTACAAGACGCATTACGCAGCACGGACCTGGCGGAGCAGCTCTGGGCCGTCCAGCGAGCCCACGATGCGGCCAGGGAGTTACAACTCCCGGTCCCAACGTGGGAGTAGCCCGCTCTATGGGACCTCGCGCCCCGTAGCTCGCAGGACCTTTCTATAAAGTTACTCCATCCATCCATCCATCCATGAGCAATTGCATTTTTTCCTTGTTTACGTGAGTATGAGACATTGTTGTACGACGTACGCGAAAGAATCCCGGGATCCCAGCCATATACAGCTTCGATGTAGAAAGCGTAACAAAGGAAGTCCGAAATAACGTGACGAATTCTTTACTGCCTGTCGGCTGCCTCTCTTTCGAGACTGCTTCATTGAATCACGAAAATTCTCTCTCCCTCTCTCTCTCCTTTTTTTCTGCTGTGTTAATGTTTCACTGATTTGTCATTACTAAAAAGGTAACGGCGCAGAGGCATATGATCTATTGACCTTAATTGTTTAAACCACGTACTTTAAGCTTCCAGGGTAAAAAAATTGCAGCTTTGTTAAGTTATACGTTCCCATTATTTACATGACTGCGACGCGCGGCACAGCACACTGCCACATCGCGTCGCATCCATGTAAAAGGCGGTAATGCCGTGTGGAGGCGCATCCCACTGATGCGGCGGGAGAGGCTAGTTCGAAACGGGGCAAGTCGTCTCACGCAGTGCATGTAAACGCTGGCGTATCGAATCGCGGTATAGAAGAAAAGTCAGACAGCTTCCGCCGTATGCTCTCCTGCACGGTCCGGAAAAATTTGAACTGTTGGAAACAGGTTCTGGCTTTTTTCGGACGAAGTGGAATACGAAGCATGTAAACTGCACTAAAGAATGTTATAATGTGATGCACTGCTCTGTGACGTAAACGCTGCAATTGCTCTGTCCAAAGACTTTTCACGCGTGGAACGTATTGAGCTCGGAAAAAAATCTTCTAATGACATCCTCTCTCCTTACCCTCCTCCCTCACCCCATGAATGAGCGTATCATATGATGTGATATATGAAATGTTTTACTGCGACATCGGTTAAAGGCTCGAAACTGATTGTTTGTCCGTCCGTCCGTCCGTCCGTCCGTCTGTCTGTCTGTCTGTCTGTACGTCCATTCCATTGACCAACGTTGACCGGTGTCGTCATCGACGTGTTTTGTCGTCGTCAATTCGACTCGTCTTTTTCACCTTTCTAGAGCGTAGAAAAAAAAAGTACAGCCGCCCCGTCATTCGATCCTCGGCGGAGATACACAAAACTTGGACCCAAACGAACACGACTAGAATTTGAACACACATTTTACAATAACTGAACTTTAGGCGAGTTTGTAAGTAAGGATAATTGCCTTAACAGGGCAAGAAAGGCAACGGCACAAGCGAAAACGGCAGGAGAAGTGCTGAGTCCATGTCACTGCACCAATGAGCACTTGGGAGTTGGGCAAGCTGGCCACTGCGCTACAGCGCACTTGTTTTATTTATTACCTGTTTACGCCCATAATGTCCCACAAAACAAGTGATCACACTACACGCATCCAAAAGGTTGTATTTGCATCAAAGTTGCCGAAAGATATCCAGGACATCCAGAAAAGCCCCCTAGTCGGCTGGTTCAGCTTGTTCCTTAAGCATATCTCTGACATCCCTTTTTTGTTTCATTTGCTTACGGGGGCTTCGACGAGTAGTTAGGGCGTAGGCTCCTTTCCCAAGCGTATCACCTTTGAAGAAAGCCAAACGCCAGGCTGGGATGCACTTGTGCTCATTTGAGAGCCAGTGGGTGCCTCACGGCGGCGGAAATCGAAGCCACAAACTCCCGCAGCCGAGGCGGGTGCCTACAATGTCGCACACTGTCGTTGAAATTTTTCCTTGCCGTCGTGATATGTAAATTTGCGTTGTTGTCTGTTTTTCACACAGCAAATCGTTATTAGTATGATGCACAATATAGCTTTTTCTCTCAGCTCATTTCTAACCGGCAATGTTGTAATTTAATAAATAATGATTCGATACTAGGATTTGCGGGCCTATTTTTTAGATTTTCCAAAGCATCTTGAGCTGGAAGAGCAGAGTACAAGTTTCTGTACACTGTGGCAGGAAAACATATGTCAAGTAAACCTTCGTAGAGCTTTTTCCTCGTAACAGTTCTGAAATAATGAAGAGAGAAGCGTGCTTTTAACTGTTGATATGCAACAGCGATTTCCCTAAAATAATCCTTGATACTATAAGGCGCTCCTTCTGTTGTAGCTACAATAAAGTTACGTATTGAACCATACAATCTAACCTAGCTGTATCACTGCACGAAAAAAAAATTTGTTCTATTCTAGAAGAAAAATAAAACCAGACCCGATCTGCCGAACAATATGCAACCACTCTTACACCTTGTTTGCTAACACTCAGAAACAAATTGCATCGGCTGGTCGTTTCCCATGCGCTGCTCCCAGACAAATTGGCAAATAACCTGTACGTGTGCCTTCTGCAAATTCATCCTGGTGATATGTAGCACTTGCAGTACGTACTAGACTTTGACAAAACAAGAAAAAGGAAAAGAAGACAAAAATCAAAACGAATTGTAAAATTCTCGCGAAAACAGAAATCTCCCGCCCCTCCCACTTTGTTACTTATGTTTTTATTTATTTTTTTGCTGATAGTTTCTTGTTCTTTATTACAGTACGCATTTGCACCGTTTTATTGTTCTAGAGGAACGCCAAGTTGGGAAGCCGGTATGTACGTTCATTGTATTTTCACGTAGTAGTGATGGTGAAGAAAGCAGAAAAGCTGAGAATGACGAAACTTGTGTTTTATTGGGCAAACCTGTGCGGCCCTCCAAAAATGGCTACACTGAAAGAACAACGGTAGCGGTGAACACAGTAGGCGATCGGCGAAATTCTGCTCAGCAGGTGAAGCACGTTGGCTGCACGAGTCATGGAATGTTCCATAGTAACCGCTCGTGCCCACGTGTCTTCCAGAAAGAACCACACAGTTCGCGTCGCACATGCAGTCTGGTTACACAAGGTTCGGTCACAATGGACAGCGGATAAAACCATCGATAACATTCAAGAAACTTCCGATAGATGCACGTGCGTCCTGCGCTGAGCGATAGCGTATGTTAGACGGCGAAACGCGGTCACCCGATAAAGATAAACAAGTACCTGTGGCAGAAGGTATTCACGCAATAGGACCCTGATAGGCTACTGCTCTCGTAAGAGCACTGAGCTTTTGTTCTAGTTGATGACACTTCCTTTTTTCTGGCAAAATGTATGAGAGCCCAGCTTGTAGGCGCCCGTTATTGGGTCGAGCGTCAGCAGCCTTCGGCGTATCCGCGCGAACGTGCTCGTGCCACTGCTCGCGCGTTTCTCGTCGTCGTCTTCCTCGGCTGGCTCCGATGCCGCTTATCGTGCCAGCGTTCCCGTATACCTGCCCCTCCACTTTAAGAAGGCGCTGACGGCACTTTCCCGCTGTTGGTTGGGGCGGTGATTTCGGTCTCAAATTTCTCGCCTCAATGTATCGCGAAATGAAAACACGTATAGAACTGCGCTCAAATTTCACATTAGGGTGTATCCAATTTCTCGGACACTTTTTTACATGTCTAATTGGTCATCATACGTGGTTCATTATCACACTATTGTCATCACAACGCGATATATGTGTTCGCACCTTTGCTTCACTTGACTGAAGTTTAAACCCCCTTATGTTGCCATCATCATGTGCTTTCCGGCAAAGCGATTCCAAGTACAATGCAAACAAAAGTTAGCAACGGGTATGCGCATGGAAGGCGTGGACGAGAGAAGGTACAGAGAGGCGCTATGTGTGCACCTTCTTTCACGTCCTAGTCATCTGCGTGCTTAACCATTCACAAGTATGTCATACGAACAAGGCCGAACGTCCACGCTTGTCAAGTAAAAGTATCGACATTGGCTCTCTGTGCCTCACCGAGTAGCGAACCTGAATCACCTCGCTTAGCGTGCTAATAACCACCATAAGCGTCTTGCAATCTGCATATGCCACCTTATTCTCATTAAAAAAATACTTTTGCCCACTTTTGATTGTTTTGGAATTGCAAAGGGCGCTCCTTACTATACGCTGTAAAAAGCATCCTCTCGATCCAGCTGCAGTAACGCAACTCGTACAGAAAACATGCCACAGAACTCTAATACGCCTCTAACGACATGAACCTTAGTCAAAATATATCGAAATTCTGTGCCACAAGTTTGGTGCGCTGTCACATATGTAAATGAAGAGAACTAGCACGCAGCGACAACGCTGGAAAATTGCTGCGAGGTTTTTTTGTTCCACACAAATTCCGAGGGCGGTGGCGTCTGCGCCGAAAGAAGCAATACTGCAGTGAACGAGAGCACTGTGTGCATTGCTTATAAGTGGTTAGTGACAAGATGGCATTGTCTTGGCGTGCAATTCTTTATTGCTATGCTCGTTTAGACAAGTGTCGAGGCACAAAAGAGACGTGCATAACAATGATGATGATCAGTAATGATCAGTGAGATGACGTGCCTCATATACCAAAAATAGACATTCGCAGAATCAGGTTGTTAGTGGAAAACAACGAAGAAATCATTGACGGCGTCCCTAGAAACAGCGACGTCACCACAAACACGCAGGATTTAAAACCACCTAGTGACTGATATAGCAGCACCCCAAATGGACAGGAAAAAAATACTCGCTTACATCTGGCACTGCGTCATTTCGATCGTTACATTACTTGTAGAAGTTTTGGCCTCAGAGTTGAATAATCCACAGCCGATGTCTTGGAAACGAACCGTCGAGCCTGGAAAATAAGGTCTTTAACACAGAAACTGCCTTGTCAGCCGCGGCTTAAACATTCATTTACACAAACACTGCATTTTAAGAAGAATGGTCGAAGCAAATTTCAGATTTGAAGCTCATCTCAAATGCCACGTTGCCGAAACGTCGGGCAAGTAGGTGCTTGGGCGTTGTGTACTTAATATAAGAAAATAAAAAAATATGACTATTTTACAGAACTTCCCGCTGCTTATTACGCTGACCACGCCGTAGCCTCACCAACATAACGCACTAGAGAAACGGACTAGATGTTCAAGGAATATGTGGATCATATATACAAGGTGTCCCAGTTAACTTTACGAACACATTAAAGATATGCACATGCCACGTATCTGCACAAAACAAAGGTAATGTTGTTTGCCGTCGCTTGATGATACTCAAACTATTTGTTATCCTTTCCGCCTAATAACATAATTAGTCTTAGTTATTTAGTTATTTACATCTCAAATATTATAACTAGATGACATGTGTCCGTAGCCAAATTGTAGAGCAACATGAAAAACTCCAGATACAGCTTTGTGTTGCTCAACACGTGCTACATAAAAGTGTTTTTCTGACATTGCACACGAAGTGCCTCGAGTGGCCAGTCGCGCGACAATTTTGCGTGCATTTGCGGGCTTCTTTCACGCTCGGAAGGACACTTTTTATGAAGCACTTATTGAGCAATAAACAGTTGTACCGGGAGTTTTTCATGTCGCCCTACATTTTTCCCATTTGCACTTTTCATCGAACTGTAATATTTCAGAAGTTAATGAAATAATTAAGACTAATTATCTCATTATGAGGAATGAAAAAAATAGTTTGAGTATCTCCAAGCGACGGCAAACAACATCAACTGTGTTCTGTCTAGTAAGGCGGCATTTGCAAATTCATTAGCTCTGGCTAAAATTAGCTGGGACACCTTGCATGTAAAAGGCTTTCGGCAAACGGCTACGGACATTAGGTTCTATAAAGCTATACATTTTCTCCAAATATGTCTACCCTTCTTAGCAATGGAGAGTCAGAGCGCTTAAGTCTTTCCTACTATTTCGTATTCAAAGAAATACATTACAATGCCATACAAAAGGTTGCCTTAATCATAAACATGACAAACTCGCAACCTACCTTTTTAAACAGAATCTCAAAACTTTTAATTATAGTTTAAATATTAGACTAAATATTTCTTTCTTCCAAGTTCCCGTGCCCAGTTTATGCAATGTTCATGAACAGATTCGTTCTCCAACACCACCAATAAACCTGTAACCGCTCGCTTTTCCCTGTTGCTCAGAAGCGGGCGAGCGCCATTTATTTTATATTATTTTTTAAGAAGACGCAGGCAAGGAAACAAAATTATTGTGGTCATCAACATGGCAGTACGCTGCTGTTGCAGTAAAAAAGTTCGGAGCTGGAGAAATCATCAAAGTTCTTCCACATTTTTCCTTTTTTTTTCCTGGCGGCATAAGCAAGCAGCGATAGTGCTCATGGCTATCACTGTTAGCCACAGCATACTAAATGACCGTAACAGCCTTTAGGGGACCGCGTTCCCGATCGACGGCCGCCCCTACCACAGTCTTTTTTCTTACGTTCTTAGCTCGTTGGAACGAACGGCACGTGACCTCCTTCCTGTCGGCAAAGCACCAGTATCCGAATGAAGGTGGACCACGATATGACTCCCAGTTCGAGAAACCATGCACTGACGAAGGGTGGTTCACATTCATTTGCTTTGCTGCCCTATCAGCCGTACCTGACGAACTCGATGAACTCGACGACAAACTATACTGTTATCAGTGAAAATTGCGAGGTCTCTCACAGTGAATAGCGCTTTAAGGTCACTTCATTGGTCTGCGAACTCTCTCACGAGTAGACTTACTCATGAGGGAGTTCTGAGACTGAGTCTGAGTCTGAGGGAGTCTGAGGGAGACGAAGGGGCGCGATTCAGTCAGACGCAGAAAGTTTTCCCGGAAAAGAAGATGTCATGGCATTTAGCTCGCTGATTATCATCAACGCCATGTATGGCCCGTTCATTTTTAAAGTTGCTTAGGAACATTTGTTCGATTAAGTGAGTGAAAACACCCAGCGTCCAGCGTGATACCTCCTAAGACCACGCAAATTTTCTCCACCAGTACTGCTTTTTATAGAGTAAAAAATTTAATACCGCGAATTTTTTTTTGTTTGCCTCATGCTGTGCGAAATCTTACTGTGTACCATTTTGCTGTGATCTTTCTGAGACCATACTGCAAGTTAATTAATTAATTAATTATTTTAAGTTTAAATAAATTAATTGATAATTTATACTTTTCATGAAGCAGTTAATATAAGCGTTCGACGAAACGGTCCCTATGATCACTGATATATTTTAGGCTTTGAGGAACGTCGGAACTGTATAGTTAATCAATCCATGCGATTAGTGCCACTCCCAAATGTAGGTGACAGCTGCGAAATAAATAGTACGCAGCCCTGCACAGCTCCGTACTCACATCGTCAAATGAGAGGTTACGAAGCTCGGCCCTAATCAAGTCATATGCAGCCGGTATTGTATTTCGCTGATTACATCAGCGAAATACAATATTACGCCAAAAAATAAGGAACAACGTTATCCCGCCTATCACCAGTCTGAGAGGACTGCGCAATGTCTTAATATTGACTGTCTGCTTTTAAGTTTTATGACCAAATGCGATGTA
Source organism: Dermacentor variabilis (assembly GCF_050947875.1). Classification (NCBI taxonomy): domain Eukaryota; kingdom Metazoa; phylum Arthropoda; class Arachnida; order Ixodida; family Ixodidae; genus Dermacentor; species Dermacentor variabilis. Next base: position 29,795,468 of record NC_134571.1, read on the forward strand.
ATTCTTACTGATGTAATTTAGAAGGTACCTTGCTGGAGAAATAAATAATAAAGCTAAATTATCGTGATAGTTTCGCGCAGTTTTCTGCTGTGACTTATTTGGTTCTATAGGGTCGAGCACAGGACTAAAATAGAAGAGGAGGTAGGCGCGTTCTCTTCGTCTCATTCAAGTCCCATTCATTTGGTCCTTCGTTTTCATAAACTAATTACCTGCCATCTACCTCTTGATTCTAATCAACCTATTGTTAAGTTTAGTTCGTATCCTTTCACATTTCTTTTTTTTTCTTGTATTTGATCTTTCCGGTTCTTGGCGACTCCGCCTGAGTTGGTATGTGTCATTCAAATTTAGGGTCTAGACCTACATATATGTCCCTCATACCATGTAAGGCGCCATAAAATGACGATGAAGTTATGGATGCAGTTCACTGCATCCTGATTAGTCGACGCATTAAACGACAAAATACAACAACCAATACATAACTGAGTTACATGCTCTTAAAATTTTCATGGCAACTTCTATATATTCAGCTAAGCCCACTTATTTGATCATTATATATTATATTATATTATATATATTATATTATATTATATATTATTATATATTATATTATATTAAAAAACTACTTTGTATGCACTCAGGCTCGTTTGACCACCGCAACGTGGTCGTGAAGATGAAACATTACATGCAATGGTTTAGAAAGAACAAGAACTAATTAGAAACGTGAATTGCCCTTGCGAGTATTTTTTGCCGAACTAGGAAAACAATGATGTAAATTTGTGTAATGATGATGCTTTCTAAAATATCAATTAGCAATTTTCTTCTTTTCAGTGATCACGTTGAGGATCATGAAAGAAGTCTTGAAGACAACGGCGACCGAGATTTTATCGACGCCTATATAAAAAAATAAGATAGAACAAAGACAAACCAAACTCCAGTTTTCAAAGTGAGCTGTGTTGTTATTCTTGCGAAAAGTCTCATTGTCACTGGGTAAACTATGAAAACGTATTGTCTAAATTTCTGTCAAACTTGGCTGTTGAAAACTATGGGTTAAGCACATTCACTTTGTTCTGACAGTAGGGCTGCAATATGCATTATGACCTCAAAAAATATTTAGTTTTATGACTGCAATAACACAAGGATTTGTTAGCCCGTCTCGTTGCTGTCCCTCCAAGTCTATCCTCACAGTATATTTTGCCTGTTACCACAGGTTGACATCACGTAATTTAAGCTTTAAATAAAAACTTACACGAACATTGCTAAAAGTGTTAGATTTAAGTAATATAACTGAATCTACTCAATATATCTTCAAAAAACAATAGAAATTTGCTTTCGTGCATTCACACCATGACATCAATAGGCCCAGTCAAAAATAATTATTTCAGGGCCCCGCTGAGCCCAAATACATTGCAACGAACTTCCCTTTCATGTGCTTCCTAAATGTATCTTTTGAATGAGGTTCTCAGTCTACAACAGTAGCGCAAAAGCAAGGCACGGACGGAGGAGATAATACACAGAAGCGCTGACTTTGAACACGTTTCTGCCCGCGTTTTGGTTTTGCGCTATTCTTCTTCCGTTGTGCACTAACAAGATTAAACTGCCCTCGTCAATTTTTTCAGTGTCAACATCACGATAATACTGAAGCCCCACAAGGGACTAATGCTCGCTCAAGGAATATCTGAGAACAGAAATACCACAAGCGATTATTCGGGCTACCGGGACGATAATCACAGGAAACGGACCGAACCAGCGAAAAATCCCTGGAGAAGATTTCATACTGCGAATCCGAGAGGGAACGAATATCATCATCGTCTCCACACCTTCACTGGAAGAGGCGGACATCATTCGTCGAATCACGTGCATGGAGCTGCGAGGCAAGCAACACCCCTTCAACGTGTACCTAGCGGATCTAGATGATAGCTACAAAGGGGTGGTGCACGGATTCCCAGCACACACCGAATCAGCAGATCTCCAGCAACAGCTGCGAGTCAGGACCCAAGGAGTCACTATCGAAATGGCCCGAATGCTAGGAAGCTCAAATACCGCTCTCCTCACCTTCTCGGGAGGCACGCGCCCCAAATGCGTGTACTACATGGGAGTAGAGATGCGGTGTACGGAGTACAGGCCCAGAATCCAAATGTGCCTGGAGCGCATGCAAGAGGGACACCGGTCGGACGTTTGTCCGAACCCCAAGAACGTATGCCGTGGCTGCCGACTCGAAAATCCACCCCCACGAGGACACGAATGTAAAGTGAAGTGCGCCGTGTGCAGGGCGGCGGGGCACGAGACGCTTCGGTGCCCGAACAAACTGATTGCCGCCAAGCGCGTGAAGAGGACTCGCCAGTCTCGATCGCGGGAGCGGTCGGGACAGAACACCAAAAAAGCACGGGGGCGCTGGTTCGAGTCGACGGAAGAGGAGGACTTCTACCGGCACAGATCGAGATCCAGATCTCCACACGGAAGCAGAGCGAAGAGCAATACCCCCTCGAGGGACGCCTCCAGCTCCAAGGCTTCGCAGCGGTCGAATTCGACACTGCCTAAAAAATGGCTGTGGCTTAGCTAAGGTTAAGCCCAGGATGCAAAGCATACTAGCCTTCATTTTAGTTGTTGAACGACTGTTTAGCCTGGTGAACTGCTGTTGCTTGGCTATATTTGGTTCGGCTAGACGAAGAAACAACTCATGCGTTACTCTGCTCCGCCTTCAAGAGTGGAACGCGACAGCGTTCCCGTCGACCCGCCAAGGGGTGTAAGACAATGGGCTACGGCGCAGCGACTACGCGCCCCGCATTGGATGCGGTAAGCGTCGAGCAACGCAGCGTTCGGCGCGGCAACGAAATGTGCGCCTGAGCAAGCGACGCACGCCTGAGCCGTAGAAACAGCTCGTTTCTAAGGCAACACCGCATTCACTGGAGGCGCTTTTGTACCGCTTTGAAGCATCGTACTCGTGGCTCAGTGGTAGCGTCTCCGTCTCACACTCCGGAGACCCTGGTTCGATTCCCACCCAGCCCATCTTGCAAGAGTTGAGCCAAAGCCACCTAGAAACAAGCGCAGCTGCTTATATACCGCCGCGACGCCGCGAGCGACGCCGCGAGTTGGAGCCCCGTTTCTCCTCTGTCGTGACGTCACGGTGTCACGTGGTCAGTCTTGAAGGCGACACCGCCGCGCCTGAGGAGCTGGGTTGAGCTCTAGTAATATGCTTCGCATAAAAACAGCAGGTGGGCTGGGCGAGGGTTGTTTGTCCCACTGCTCCAAAACAGAACACTGGTGAAAATGATAAACGTATTCAGAATCTGGAAAAGAAAAATGTGCGACTAAGAGAACAGCTCTCAGGAGAAGAACGCAAACGACAATCACTTGAGAAACAAATGTCAGAGTTAGAGGCGCGCTTCAATAGCACAATACAACAGCTGGAAACGCCGCGTCAGTCTGAATAAATAGCCAAAACGAGAGCGGCGGCAGATATAAACTCCGTCTCCGCGCAGTCTCCGACAACCCAAATCTCAAATAACGCGCAAATAACAGCAGCGCAGATCCAGACAATGATCGCGGAAAAATTGAAAATATTTATGCATGAAATGATGACAATAGTTACCCAAAGGTTAACGGAATTTCAACAACTACGCACGAACGACTTCGAGAAACACAAGGTATTCGTGGCGGAACAGCTTAAGGCAGTCTCGAAGGCTGTTCCTACCAAAAAACGCGCAATTGCGATAAGAGCGGGTTCAGCAAAAACTAAAATAAGCCACTGCGAAACAGAATCCGACGGCTCGGACGCGGAAACGTCACAAGATGAAAATAAGAGTGGGCAACATGGTTAATCATGCTAAGGAATCAGAACGAATACAAAATTCAGAACAATTAGAGATATGGCAATGGAACTGTCGCTCCTTCTCCAGGAAAGCGACAGTGTTCCACCAGTTTATCAAAAACACCGGAATCGCTCCGGACGTGATATGTCTGCAGGAGGTCGGGGCCAAGCCGGCCAAACTGCAGGGATACTACACTCTGAGAGATCCTGAAAATTCGACGGTCGCCACGCTGGTGAGCAAGTCGATAAACGCTCAATTATTAAAACTTCCGCAAACTGAGGGAGAGACTACTTGCATAGTTATCAGTGCGATGCCAAACAAACGAAGTAAGGCGCACACACTAATCACAAATCTGTACAGTCCTCCCAAAAGCAAACGGGACGACCTACCCCATATTCTATCAGCAACAAAAAAATTAGCGGGCGCCAGGGATAAGGCGGTTACAGTGGGTGACCTTGATGCACCCCACATACTTTGGGGATACGGGAAAACGTTGCCCAAAGGGTTCCTGCTCGAGTGCGCCACAACGGCCTTGGGCTTACGGGCAATCAATCAGATCGGCACACCGACGCGCACGGGTAACAGCGTCAGCAGAGACACGGCGCCCGACCGTGCCTTTACAATTAGCATCAGAGACGCACAATGGGTTTCCTTTGACGAAAACCTCGGAAGCAATCACGGCATAATCCGAGTAGCGCTCTCCACGCCCTACATACGGAGAACAATAGGAATGACTAAATTAACTGACTGGCCTCGTTATAGAGAACTCCGCTGGAGGAGTCGAATACAGCCCGGACCAACATGCGAGAATGGACTGAATCCCTTCGACGAGCACACGGGGACACCGCTAAAGCCATTCAGCGTACAGCGGAGGTGCCGGTGATAGACTCTCACATGGTCAGCCTATGGGCAGAGAGGCGGAAACAGGCCAAGAGGTGAAAAATGCAACGTCTAAACAAACACCTGAGACAACGCATCGCTCTCTTGGCAAAGCAAGCCCAAGGCCACGCCAACGAGCTCGCTAAAAACTAGTGGGCGACATTCTGTGGAACCCTGTCAGGGACTCTACGAACGACCAATACGTGGCGAATACTACGAAGCATGCTAGACGTAATGAGCACGCGTACTGAGAATAACAACAAGCTCCATATTATAGCAGACAACTTCGAGGGTACAGAACAAGATCTAGTCCATGCTCTTCAGAAAAAGTACATAGGACCCTCACCTGCCACGGCATCGTCGTACGCGAGGAAACCACACGCGGGGGAGGCGAAACCTAAATTAGACAAAGAAATAACATACGCGGAAGTGTATGAGGCGGCACAATCCGCAGTTAAAAACTCGGCACCGGGCCCAGACTCGATCACATATACAATGATTCGAAACAGGGATTCGGTAGCCCTAACGAAAATAACAAAGATTTTCAATAGCGAGAACTGGGCCAAGGGAGACTTGCCCCAAGAGTGGAAATCGGCTAAAATAATCATGATCCCCAAACCAAAAAAGAATCCCTCGATTGATACACCAAGCTCACGTCGCTAGGTCCTGCCTAGGTAAGCTCTATGAAAGGGTTATCCATAGCAGATTGCAGCGATACCTGAAAGAGCGGAGCTGCTTCCCGGACTCCATGATAGAATTTCGCACGGTTTCATCTGGCCAGGACGCGTTCCTCCTACTTAGAGACGAAATTATAACTAATATACCGTACGGCGACGACAGACAAGTCCTAGCACTAGACCTCAAATGCGCCTTCGACAACGTCTCTCACGCCGCAATATTGGAGGAACTCGAACTCACGGGTTGTGGTAAGCGCACATACAATTACTTAAGAGCGTTTCTTTTGGTTGTTGTGTTCATATAGGAGGCTGTGGCCAAATACTGCACCAGGGTGGCCAATCCTGCTCCGGTGAGGGAGTGCGTTACCGGTTCTGGTCACCGGGATCAGGCCACACTCCAGGCCTGTTTATGCAATTTTATCAACACGCAGATTTTCTTTCTTTTTTTTTTAAATCCGGTGGAAAATTGCGCGGCACCGGGATTGGAACCACGGACCTCTTGCATGCGAGGCGGGTGTTCTACCTCTACGCCACCGCTGCAACCGGACAGGCCGCCGTTGGAATATGAACCTGGCAACGTTTAACGCTAGAACGTGATCTAGTGAGGCGAGTCTAGCAGTGCTAATGGAGGAATTAGAGGGCAGTAAACGGGATACAATAGGGCTCAGTGAAGTTAGGAGGCCAAAAGAAGCATATACAGTGCTAAAAAGCGGGCACGTTCTTTGCTACCGGGGCTTAGCGGAGAGACGAGAACTAGGAATCGGATTCCTGATTAATAAGAATATAGCTGGTAATATACAGGAATTCTATAGCATTAACGAGAGGGTGGCAGGTCTTGTTGTGAAACTCAATAAGAGGTGCAAAATGAAGGTTGTAAAGGTCTACGCCCCTACATCCAGTCATGATGACCAGGAAGTCAAAAGCTTCTATGAAGACGTGGAATCGGCGATGGGTAGAGTAATAACAAAATACACTATACTGATGGGCGACTTCAATGATAAGGTTGGCAAGAAGCAGAATGGAGACAAGGCAGTGGGGGAATATGGCATAGGCACTAGGAATAGCGGGGCAGAGTTATTAGTAGAGTTTGCGGAACATAATAATATGCGGATAGTGAATAGCTTCTTCCGCAAGCGGGATAGCCGAAAGTGGACGTGGAGGAGCCCGAATGGCGAGACTATAAATGAAATAGACTTTATACTCTGTGCTAACCCTGGCATCATACAAGATGTGGACGTGCTCGGCAAGGTGCGCTGCAGTGACCATAGGATGGTAAGAACTAGAATTAGCCTAGACCTGAGGAGGGAATGGAAGAAACTGGTGCATAAGAAGCCGATAAATGAGTTAGCGGTAAGAGGCAAAATAGACGAATTCCAGATGAAGCTACAGAACAGGTATTCGGCTTTAACTCAGTAAGAAGACCTTAGTGTTGAAGCAATGAACGACAGTCTTGTGGGCAACATTAAGAAGTGTGCAATAGAAGTCGGTGGTAACTCCGTTAGACAGGATAACAGTAAGCTATCGCAGGAGACGAAAGATCTGATCAAGAAACGCCAATGTATGAAAGCCTATAACCCTACAGCTAGAATAGAACTGGCAGAACTCTTGAAGTTAACCAACAAGCGTAAGACACCTGACATAAGGCAGTGTAATATGGATAGAATTGACCATGCTCTCAGGAACGTAGGAAGTGTAAAAGCAGTGCAGAAGAAACTAGGAATTGGCAAGAATCAGATGTATGCGTTAAGAGACAAGGCCGGCCATATCATTAGTAATATGGATGAGATTGTTCAAGTGGCTAAGGAGTTCTATAGAGATTTATACAGTACCAGTGGCACCCACGACGATAATGGAAGAGAGAATTGTCTAGAGGAATCCGAAATCCCACAGGTAACGCCGGAAGAAGTAACGAAAGCCTTGGGAGGTATGCAAAGGGGGAAGGCAGCTGGGGAGGATCAGGTAACAGAAGATTTATTGAAGGATGGTGGGCAGATTGTTCTAGAGAAACTGGCCAGCCTGTTTACGCAATGCCTCATTACTTCGAGCGTACCGGAATCTTGGAAAAACGCTGACATAATCCTAATCCATAAGAAAGGGGACGCCAAAGACTTGAAAAATTATTGACCGATCAGCTTACTGTCGGTTGCCTACAAAGTATTTACTAAGGTAATTGCAAATAGAATCAGGAACACCTTAGACTTCCGTCAACCAAAGGACCAGGCAGGATCCCGTAAAGGCTACTCAGCAATAGACCATATTCACACTATTAATCAGGTGGTAGAAATATGTGCGGAATATAACCAACCTTTATATATAGCTTTCATTGATTACGAAAAAGCGTTTGATTTAGTCGAAACCTCAGCAGTCATGGAGGCATTACGAAATCAGGGTGTAGACGAGCCGTATGTAAAAATACTGAAAGATATCTATAGCGGCTGCACAGCCACCATAGTCCTCCATAAAGAAAGCTACAAAATCCCAATAAAGAAAGGCGTCAGGCAGGGAGATACGATCTCTTCAATGCTATTCACAGCGTGTTTACAGGAGGTATTCAGAGACCTGGATTGGGAAGAATTGGGGATAAGAGTTAATGGAGAATACCTTAGTAACTTGCGATTCGCTGATGATATTGCCTTGCTTAATAACTCAGGGGATAAACTGCAATGCATGCTCACTGACCTGGAGAGGCAAAGCCGAAGGGTGGGTCTAAAAATTAATCTGCAGAAAACTAAAGTAATGTTTGACAGTCTCGGAAGAGCACAGCAGTTTGCGATAGGTAGTGAGGCACTGAAAGGGGTAAGGGAATACATCTACTTAGGACAGGTAGTTAATGCGGATACGGATCATGAGACTGAAAAAATCAGAAGAATAATAATGGGCTGGGGTGCGTTTGGCAGCCATTCTCAGATCATAAACAGCAGATTGCCATTATCTCTCAAGAGAAAAGTTTATAACCAGCTGTGTCTTACCAGTAATCACGTACGGGACAGAAACCTGTAGGCTTACGAAAAGGGTTCTACTTAAATTGAGGATGACGCAACGAGCTATGGAAAGAAGAATGATAGGTGTAACGTTAAGGGATAAGAAAAGGTCAGATTGGGTGAGGGAACAAACGCGAGTTAATTATATCTTAGTTGAAATCAAGAAAAAGAAATGGACATGGGCAGGACACGTAATGAGGAGGGAAGATAACCGATGGTCATTAAGAGTTACGGAATGGATTGCAAGGGAAGGGAAGCGTAGCAGAGGGCGGCAGAAAATTAGATGGAAGGATGAGATTAAGAAGTTTGCAGGGACAACATGGCCGCAATTAGTACATGACCGGGGTAGTTGGAGAAGTATGGGAGAGGCCTTTGCCCTGCAGTAGGCGTAACCAGGCAGATGATGATGATGATGATGATGATGATGACGATGATGATGATGATGATGTTTCTTTCCAACCGCGAGGCAAGCATCAGTATTGGCCAAATCACTTCGGATTTATTTAAAATGCCTGACAAAGGAACACCTCAAGGCGCTATATTATCTCCTCTTCAACATGGCGATCGTCGCTCGCGCTCGATCTGGATCGGATACCCGACTTAGGTTACACGCTCTACGCGGACGACATCACGCTGTGGACGAGCAGAGGTTCACTAGGGGATAAGGAATATACGCTCCAAAGCGCACTATTAGCGGCGGATAAAATGTTCTACATGGATGAGCTTGAAGTGCGCACACGAAAAATCTGAGGTCATCTGGATACACGCGAAAGGCCGCAAATCCAGAGGATTGATTAACATCGTGGTTGAGGGCCAATAAATCCGAGAGGTACCCACGATGCGACTCCTGGGTTTGTGGCTTCAGAGCGACGGGAGAGCAGTACAGACACTCAAGACCCTCGAATTCTCAGCCCACAACATAGCCCAAATGATGCGTCGCGTGAAGTATCGAAAAGTGAGAATGCGAGCAGACGATACCCTAAGGCTCGCACAGATCTTAGTGGTTAGTCGAATCACGTATGGCTTACCGTACCAAATCCTGAACAGGGGGAGGAAAGGCAGGCTAACGCAATAATCCGAACCGCTTTCAAAGCTGCTCTGGGCCTGCCTAAATGTACTTCAAGGAGCGCATGTTAGCTTTGGGAGCGCACAATACTTTCGACAAACTGAGGCAGGCCACCCTGATGCGACAGAGGGAGCGCCTCACCTTCACAAAAACTGGTAGGGCAATATTGGCTAGACTCAATATCCCAGCATACCCCGTTTATCTAACAGAGCAGGCCGTACCTCTCCCTCCTTCGATGAGATCCAAAATTACAGTAGCCCCAATACTAAAGAATATGTATCTCGAGTACAACAAAGAAAGGCGCAAAGCACGCGTACAACACATTCAATCAGCGTACTTTAATAACCATAGGTACAACACGTACTACACGGACACATCTGTGTATGCAGAGGCGACCGGGCAGCGCTACCTAAAGAGGTACGCCCTGGCAGTCGTGAACGTGATCAGCCAACAGCAAATTACCGCATCGGCCACGGCGGGATCGCCCACCTCGGCTGAAATATCAGCAGTGGCGATCGCACTCGCTCACGCGGGGCGTTCGCAAAGAGTCTCAGTCTGGTCACGGACTCCCAGGAGACATGTCGCATGTTTCTCAAGGGGCACGTGACTGCGGCTAGCCTCGCGATAATCCCCAAATCTTTTTACCTCCATCATCGCCCACTCTGGTGACCGGGCCACGAGGGGGTATAGGGGAACGAAAATCCTAACGGGTTCGCTCGAGGGTTCACTAACCGTGCGACGGCGTCCTCTTCTAACCCCAACCACCTGCACTACCCCTCACAAAATTCCACCAATTTAAATGCCAAAGACATCCTTGCCCATCAGCACGGAGTCCGCAAAAAATACCCGCCGCCTCACCCACTACTTAGCTGGGAAAAGGCCACCGATTGGCGTAAAATACAGACCGGGGTATTCCCCCATTTAAAATTGCTAAACGTCATGTATCCCACTCGTTATAGGGCCAACTGTCCTTGGTGCGGTGGCATACCTACCCTAATACATGTCCCCTGGGAGTGCACTAAGCACCCTCATAGGCAAAATACCAGTAACACAATGGACCAGTAGGAGGCACAGCTCGCCCGCTTCGACCTCGCAGGAGAAAAGTCCTTACTTAGCCAGGTCGGGCAGGCGGCAGAGGCCAGTGGGGCCCTGGACTGAGAGGCTCCGACCACCCCTCCTTCAAATCTTTTCCATTGCAATAAACTTTCTATCTATCTATCTATCTATCTATCTATCTATCTATCTATCTATCTATCTATCTATCTATCTATCTATCTATCTATCTATCTATCTATCTATCTATCTATCTATCTATCTATCTATCTATCTGTGTCAACAATGACGTTGGAAATTTTTTCTGTGCCGGGTCCAACACCGTCATGATGACTGTGCATTGGCACATTCTCTATACTGCGCCGACAAAGTGGACTCCGTGCAGAGACGCATTGAAGAGGAGATAGACAGGGTGGTCGGACGGAAGCGCCAGCCTCGCTTGGAGGATCACAACAAGATGCCCTTCACCACGGCTGTCATATGGGAGATGTACAGATGGCGTACCATTGGACCACTTAGCATACCAAGGGAGCAAGTAACTCATTTTGACTATTTTTGTCGTAGTCGTCGTCGTCGTCGTCACCGTTGTTGTTGTTGTTGTTGTTGTTGTTGTTGTTGTTTTGGTTGTTGTTTATCTTATTTTACAATACTGCCGCTCTCAGCCGAGAGCCTAGCAGCCGGTCATGAACACTTTCTTTTCCGTACATAAATACACGTGCGAGCTACACAAGGAATGAAAAAGCAACGATATTCAACAAAATACAAAAGATAAAGTAGATAAGGTATACAATAGAACATTAAAGAACGCAGAATAAAATGAACAACTGGGGCACATCACAGAGAAAGCAAAAACGTGAGATATTTGGGAACAAACAAGCGTAAACAATTTTTTTTCTAAGTACTGTCAATATAACTTAAACAGAATAGGGAATAAATATTAGAAGTCGTTAATAATCTCTTATGGTGAGCTGCAGCTGTGAAACGAACAGGGATAAAGAGTTTGTCGCTGTTAATGACGAGTTAAGTTCATTTCATTCTCTGATTGCACGAGGAAAGAATGAGTACCTGAATGCGTCGTTAGAAAAGGAATACTCGGTTAGCGTATGCTCGAGTTGATGCCGCGTTATTCTAGATTATGAATATGCAATGTACTGGATGATATCAATTTTATACTGACAGTGCAAATTTTGAATGAGGAATTTTATTCAATCTTGTGTTGCTCTCGTCGATAATGTGTTGAGGCCTGAGGAAGCTAAGAGATGGGAAGGTGAGTCATTAGAACGATATTTGCTATGAATGAACCTCGAGGCTTTTCTTTGTACGGCTTCAAGTTTAGCTATGTTAGTTGCTGTGTATGGAAACCAAATTGTGTTAGCGTATTCTAAAATAGTTCTCACAAATGTTTTGTAGGCCAGAAGCTTAATGTTTGTTGGAGCGACCTTTAGGCGTCTTTTTAGAAAAAATAGCTTTCGCAGTGCAGTAGTTGTAATATTAGTTATGTGTGTTGCCCAATTGAGGTTTGATGTCAGCGTTATCCCTAAATATTTCTGTTGCTCAACCATAGAAAGAGGCGTGCAATTAACGATACAGGTGAAATGAGAGGGTAGCTTTTTTTCTTGTTACTGTCATTGCCGCTGAGAGAGAGAAAGAATAGACGTTTTTATTGGGCGAATGCAGCTTTGGAGAGGCGTCCTCATTCCAGAATGCCTTGAGCTCGGGCCGCGTCCTGGGTCCTCACAATCAGCCGTTGCTGATCCTCGAGGTCGGAGCTGGCCAAGGCTCTCTCCCAAAGCTCGTTAGTGGAGTAAGCGTTCAGAGGATTTAATGGTGCGGCTCTGCAACCCCCTACTATGTGCCTGAGGGACTCGGGCTCTGCGCAGAAGCGGCATTGCGGAGAGAATCGTCTAGGGGCTGTGAGGTGATTTATGGTTGGGTGGGGGAATGAATTAACTTGTAGAGCTCGGAATAATCGCTCCTGTTCGCTAGGTAGTGACTTGTGTGGTGGTGCATATGTTCTGCGGGTTAGCTTGTAGCGTTGTGTGATGTCTTGGTAGGAGATTAAAGGGTGCATGCGCTCGGGTTCAGATTCCTCGGCGTCGGCTCGATGGGTCAGATCTCGAGCCACGTGGTTGGCGACCTCGTTGCCAAGAATGCCATGATGAGCTGGCGCCCAGATGATCATGACTGATCTCGTTGGCGGCTTTTGATTGATGATCTGGAGCATAGTGGTATGAATTCTGCCGCTAGCAAAGTTGCGGCACGCCTGTTGAGAGTCGGTCACTGTGACTTCAACCTCCGTTTGGGAGAGCGCGAGGGCTATGGTCGCTTCCTCAGCTTGGAGGGGATTGTTTCGTGCGAGTGAAATGCTGCTCCGATGTTCCTTGTTGACAACTACGGTGGCTGTTGTGGCTGCGCGTCTGGGGTAAGAACCTGCGTCCTTGTAGGCTGTAGAGGGCAAAGTCAGGGCCCGGGCCTCCCTTCGCTCTGCGTGGTGCACTGGGTGCATGTTGCGAGGTAGAGGACGTACGGTGATGTTGCTCCGGATGGCATGGGGTAACCGCACAGTCTGAGGCGGCGGATGGCTCAGAGCGACAGAGAGCCCCAGGCGTAAGAGAATGGACCTCCCCGCTTCCGTAAACGCCAGCCTTGTTCGCTGACTGGATAAATGTGCCTCGATCAGCTCCTCGGCCATGTTGTGCACACCTAGTCGTAGTAGGCGTTCTGTGGACGTACTGATCGGCAGGACCATCGCCTGCTTATATGTCTTTCTGATCATTATTTGTCCAACACATTGAGGAAACTAAATGATCGTCCTCTGAGTGAACGGACAATATTAGAGCACCGTCCCGACCGATCATCGGCTCAGAAGGCAGTGAAGGCACTTTTGTGTTTTCTCAGAACTTCTGGTTTGCTCGAGCGACTTTAACTGAAGTGCTGTCGGTACACTTACCTATACCTTCTATCTGCCTTCTTTCTCTTCCCCTTCTCCCATCCCCCAGTGTAGGGTAGCCAACCAGACTATTGACTGGTTAACATCCCCGCCTTCCTGTATTCTTCTCTCTCTCTCTCTTTCTGATCATTGCGTTAATTTTCTTGAATTCCATTGCGTTGAGTAGTGCGCATTGAATAGTGTAAGTTATTCGAGAGACGGCGAAGGCTTGGACAAGCCGAAGCGTGTCCACCTCCCCCATGCTTCTTGTCTTGGTTGCTATTCGCCGGATCATGTTGACTGATCATGCTGATTTATTGACGTTAATAGACATTTGCCACTGGGAGCACCACTCGGCTAGATTGTTAAGGGAATCAGAAAAATCGAGATGGTCGTTATGGCTGTTAATTCATTTACATATCACGCAGTCATCCGCGAAGAGTTTGACTTAGCACGCTATATTTTTGGTTATAACATTAATAAAGATCAGAAATAACAGCGGCCCAAGTACCGAGCCTTGTGGTACTCCAGGTGTGACAGGAACGACATCAGATGTCATATGGTCAAACATAACAAGTTGTGGGCGGTGTGTTAGAAAAGCTGTTATCCAAGCAGAAACTTCTGCCTTCCCGATGGCTTGCTCCACTTTTGCAATTAGCTTAGTGTTACTCACGCAATCAAAAGCTTTAAATTAGTCAAGTAAAATCATGTCAATTTGAGAACGATTATTAATACTAAGAGCAAGGTCATGAACTACCTCTCTTAGTTGAGTGATGGTTGATAAGCCAGATCGAAAACCGTGCTGGTGAGGCGATAGGATGTTTTCGAGTTCTAGAAACACTGTCATGTGTTTTAGAATGATGTGTTCTAGTATTTTGCATGAAGTGCTGGTGAGAGATATGGGTCTGAAATTGGCAACATTATTTTTGTCTCCTTTCTTGTGGATCGGCATTATTTTCGCCTTTTTCCAGTCGTGTGGTAAATTAATAGTTGCTAGTGACCTACGAAAAATCTGTCCCAGATATCTACTGCACCACTCAGCATATTGTTTTAGGAATTCCTTTGGAATTTCGTCAGGGCTGTTTGCTTTCTTAGAGTCAATGTTGAGGAGAAGATTGTGGATACCGGCGTCCGTTATTATTAACGGATCAAGCACTGAGGTACAGGATGTTGGAACAGGGAGAAGTGTACCATTGTCTTCCGTGAAGACTGACTTGAAGAAATCGTTATTTTTATTTGCTGTTGCACTTTTTTCTTCTTCAGTTAGTTTGGTTGTTGTCTGCTTGGTACTGCGCAGATGTTTCCAGAATCTTTGTGTGTTATATTTTAGGAAGCTAGCAAGAGTGACACTCTAGTAGTATTGTTTCGAATCTTTTAGTTTCTGCTTGAAATGCATAACTGCAGATTTTAACTTCAAGGTTGTAAACGGTTTTGGGATATTCTTGTTTGCCTTATGAAGCCGATTTGCGCGCCGTTTAGCATGGATGACTTCGCGTGTGATCTATTGATTCTTAAGGTGCTGTTTTTTTTTCTTTTGCATTGGAATATAATTAGTTATACAGTGCAGGACAATCCTCTTAAAATGTAGCCATACTGCATCTACATCAGTAGATTTCTGATATGCGTTTTCCAAAAAGGAATCAAATTCATGCGACAGATAAGTTAGTATGCTGGCGTCATCTGCTTTATTAAAGTTATTTACTGTAGACAGGGTAGTAATACAATGATCAAGCTGGAATGTGCACATAGGTATACTGTGGTCAGATATCCCTTCAATAATGTCCATTTGTACTTGTAGAAAAATGGTTGCTAAGAAATATGAGGTCGAGGATATTTTTCGTTGAACCTTGAACGCGAGTAGGACGAGTGACAAGTTGATGTAGGTTAAAATTTAGCATTAAGTCTATTAGCACGTCTGAGGGTTCTGATGTGTGATGCATTGTGGGCCAGACTACGTCAGCAAGGTTAAAGTCGCCCGCAAGAATAATCCTCGATTGATGTACATGACGCTGCATATATTCCTGAATTGCTGAAAGGCATGCACTGTCAGTGTGTTGCAACATCACGTGTTTTCGAAGTGCCCGCACCTTTTATCACCGGGAAAGTGGCATTTTCAGCAGGTTTGGAATACCGCGCACGATCGTTTCTGACAACGGGACCCCGTTTGCCAGTCAAGACTTCGCGTTGTTCTTGGCAAACAACAACATTGTGCACCTTCGATGCGCTCCATACCACCCCCAGTCTAATGGTGCGGCAGAAAGGGCAGTGGGAACTATAAAAGATGGCTTTCGAAAAATGACGAAAGGAAAACTAGAAGAGAACCTAGTACGGTTGCTTTTTAACTACCGGAGGACTCCGCGAAAATCGGGTAAATCCCCAGCAGAGCTACCTTTGGGCTATCAAATACGCTCACGCTTGGACACATGCTTTCCTCCAGCACTTCCAGGACCAAAAGAGAACCAAGATGACTGGCTGCCGCTACCTGGAAGTGATGTGTATGCCCGCAATTACGGTGTGGGGAGCAAGTGGACGCCCGGTCATGTGAAGCGACGTCGGTAGCGAGAATTGTGACCGTGGAAACATCAGATGGAGTCGTCCAGCGGCACGTGGACCGGGTCCGCCCGCGACAAGAAGCACCAGGGGATAAACCAACAGTAACTACAACCACCACACATCGCAGTGAGCCAGACCAAGCAACACAACTACAGCAGCCAGAAACTGTGAACCCGGATGAAGGCATAACTGCTCGGCGCATTCCAAATAGCACCCGTTCTCCAGATTTTGCGGCACCACATATTCTGGTGGCCCCGTTGCATAGAGGTGTCGACCAACAAACTCTTAGACGCTCAACGAGAGAACGCAAGCCAGTGCAATGCTTTCATTTCTGAGGAGGAAGGAATGTTGCAACTTCACGTGTTTTCGAAGTGCGTGCACCTTTTATCGCCTCAACCGGCGATCCTTCAGAGTTCGAGCTATCACTACTAACACGTGCTCCTTCCTATCTTCCTGCCACTCGGCTACTTATAAATCCGCTCTACACCTTTGAATAAACGTTCATTTTGTCCTACTGACTACGCTGATGCCTCACTGGTTTGGCGTTACTGCGAGCACGCCATGGCTATGCTACACAGAGGAAGGGCTCCGATAAACGCAACCGGTTACAATTGACATCCCGTCGCACAAAAGTTTGCAGAAAATGGCTTCAGCATTGTCCACCTCAGGAAGAAGGACAAAGTGAAGACACTTTTTTATCAGTAAGGCCACTCCTCCGCCCCGTGAAGGTTGGTCTTTTCGGATGATTGTGTAGTTTGGCAGAGCAATCAAGTGGTCGAATATAGCGGGTGATAGCCATGTTTCCGTGATGGCTACAATATCGGGCTCGTAGTCGACTAGAAGGCTTTCCAAGGCTTCTGTTTTATTTAGGACACTGCGGGCGTTTACATTCATCAATGTTAATCTTTTGATTGTGCGGCTTGTGCCGCTTGTGCGGCTCGGCGGGTTATTCGGCGGTTTGTTTCTGTGTCGTTTTTTCCCATCGGTACATTGTCCTTCTTTTCGTCCCAAATATATGCGCGTTTGTTATTGTAAAGCTTGTCAAATGAAAGTGATACTTCTTCCTTTTTTTCACGGTATGATTTTGCACTATCCCAATGTTTCTTCCGTATGTCCCTTACTCTTTTAGAGAAGTCTTCACCGATTGAGTAGTCAGTTATTTGTAGCTTGAAACCTCGGCTTAAGATTGCTACTTTTTCTCTGTAGTCAAGTAACTTCATTATTACCGGTCAAGTTTTATCTGTGGCGCGTTTCCCAACCCTATGTATACGCTCGATGGCAACATTTTCTAGTCCCAGGGTGTCTTCGATAATGTCTTTGTTCACAGTTTGCTCTAACGACTCGCTAGTTTCATCGTTTTCTTTCCTTTAGGCCACAGATAAGTAGGTTAGATCGCCTACTGCAGTTTTCTGGGTCGTCAATTTTTTGTTGAAGTGTGTCTATAACTTCGCTCATACAGAGAAAAGACGGCGAATGCGGGTGATGGAGATTCAAGACGATGAGCAAAACGTGAACAAGGTGAATGCAGGAGCCAACGGTTCGACAAGTGGACTTGTCTTCTTCAAGGCGACGTATGCTTTCCTCGCCACAGTATAAATTTCATTTTCATTTTCATTTCATTTATTTGTTGCTTGAGACATACAGATGTCTCAGGTGCTGCAGCAAAAGGCAGTATTCTTGCCTGACAAAGGCTGCAGCACCCAAAGCATGCTGACACTCTGAAGCAAACAACAGCACAACAAGTGTTACAATTTTCGAAATATGATAACATATCAAAAGCGTATAATAATTCGAATCTCAATCAGAACATGTTAAAAAGGAAAACAAAACAATGACATTGTGGTACATAAGGAATTTATACAATAAAGCAGCGAAGAAAATACGTTTTAACAGATTTCTTGAACCTCAAGCTTGATTTCGAAGTTTGTAATTGTTCTAGGATTGTGGGATTATTGTTTAGTAAGGTTGATATTTGAAAGTCTAATGCCTGTTTACCGTAGTTCGTGCGAGTAAGCGGTATAGAGATTGGGTCATGTCTGAGATTATAGGGAGTTTCATTATATATAGGTGGGGTTCTTCGAATGGGGAGAGGGTGTGAGGCGAGAGGACGCGGAAACGAGGGAAAATGTGTTAGCGTGTCGAATTGAGACTAAAGGAACCCTGTGTACAAGGTCAAAGCCAGGGCACCCTCCCCCCCTGTCTGTCAATGCACGCGCATTAGCCGGCGTGTCAAGGACGTCTGACACGCCGGCTGACAAAGAAAAAAAAGAAGAAAAAAAGAAAAGGGATGGCAAGGAAAAAAAAGGGGGGGATACGCCAAGAAATCAAACGAAGCGTTGTTGCCTATAGCTTGAAGTTTAGCATAGCGAATAGATTCTAAAGTTCCCTTTCAAACGTTTATGCCTATTGGCTGCAATGTCTTGAACTTATGGATAAGGTATGATTCTCTGTATTTTCTTTCTCGTTCAGAACGGAAATTTGACAGTAAGATGTAAAGTTTAAGTTCATCAAAGCTATGACCTGGTTGGCTGAAATGCTCGGCGACGGCTTTGGGAAGCTTTTTAGCTGTGTCCGCGCGATATCCGTTTAATCTGACGTTCATTGATTGTCCTGTTTCACCGATATATTTTTTCTTACAGAAGGAACATTCAAGCATATAAATCACATCCGAACTTGTACAAGTGAAGCTAGATTTGACTTCATGTGTATAACTATTTGCGGTGCTTTTAATTTTAAAGTCACTTTGAAGGTGCCTGCAGGTTTTGCACCTAGGGCGACAAATGCTATTGGCTGACTTTTGCGTGCACTAACATGTCTTTGAAGTTCGTGTTTCGGCGATAGGTAACCCTGGGTACATCCGGGAACGCTTTTCGCAGACGCTCGTTACTTGATAATATTGGGTGGTATTTAGGATGTTGTTTGTGTTTGGGAGTGCATTAGAATATTTTGTTATAAAGGCCGGCGGTCTGTCAGATTCTAATGTGGGCTTTCTCTTCGCCAATTACGACTGTCTCTCCAATCTTGACGCGGCATCAAAAGCTCTATCGAGGGCAACTTGGGGATAGTTCCTTTCTGCTGAAAAGAACTACCCCAACCTTAAAAAACATCCTAAGAAAATACCACCCAATATTACATGTATACACCTCCGTGTAAGGAACCAACGTACGTATCATGTCCGTTGTTCAGAGCACGAAAGCGTTTAAGCAAGGCAGGAAAATATTCCTTAAGAGCACATTAAATGCAGCACACGAAAAGAAAACTGCTTGCCCTTTTACTATATAAAAAGGGAAGCAGTGCCTTGTACCAGAGCCTGCAAAAATAATCGGCACGCGGAGCCCGAGAATAAACCTTCATTGCGGACAGGGCTCGCGCTGTCGAATGACAATGTGCTCCCATTTATGCTATCGTGAATCCATAGAGCATGTGTTGGTTCATAGTAGTAAGCAACGCCGCAAGGACTGATAAGCATGCAAACCGAACTCAACAAGGTTTCGCAAAAGCCACCTTTGTCACGCAGTGTGTTTATTAACGCGATAGCATCAAGGGCCTCCGTGACGCAGAAAATCCGCCTTGTCAGCGAAATATCTTTCCGAACCACGTGTACCGAACCCCGAGGCCCTCAGTGTAGCGCAGAGGCGTTACGGAACTAACTGCATTTCTCAAAGTAAAATGCGTCAGAAAAATCCTAAAGTATGACTTACACACAACCTACAGACATGATAGCGTCGGATTAGAATTTGAAGATGCGAGAAAATATCATTCTGTTACGCGGAAACTCAAACACAAACCCCTTTTACAGCGTTTCTACCATCTACAGAGCGGCGCGCCCGGTTCCGTGCATCACCATCCAGACGGCGCTCGCCTGCGCGCATCCGCGGACCACGCAAGAAGCCACGTTTCTACCAGGAAGCTCGACGTCGTACATAGCGCTCGTCGCCAGCGTTTTCCGGTAAACATTACGGTTGCATAAGCTGCAGTTGCCGGGAAGCGCGAGAAGCAGTAAGGGATCTTTGAATGCTATCACGTTCCACTCTTAAAAGCGAAGCTTAAGCGTCCTCCAAATTTTGCGATAGCAATTGTAGGGAAGCTCGAGGCACGTTCGTGGCGTCGCCGTTGGCGTCAGCATAGCCGTGCCTTCCCTATCCATGGCAGATGCGCTGCACAAGTGCGAAGCGTTAGAGGGTCTCCAAAGACGCGGAGTGCATTTCACTACAAAAAGCACAAACCGACGTTGACGTACTGTCAACGCTGCGCTCAATCGCATCGGTGCCTGAATGAGGATAGCGTT
Organism: Dermacentor variabilis; assembly: GCF_050947875.1. Lineage (NCBI taxonomy): Eukaryota > Metazoa > Arthropoda > Arachnida > Ixodida > Ixodidae > Dermacentor > Dermacentor variabilis. The sequence continues at coordinate 29,815,703 of NC_134571.1, forward strand.
CTGCCTTCCACTGCTGACCTGAGCGTTGTGCGCTTGCGCACAATGCTCGGAGCTTTACAGAGCTGAGCTACTGTATATGCACAGGTCTGGGCGGAACGGGCACCAAATGTCGAGCGAAAGGTCTCTCACATTTCAATGGGCGCCGCCTAGCGCTGACAACTTCCGCCGGCCTCAACTCGTGCACTATTTAGGTGTGACGCCTGCAACACCACTGGCCGGGCCTTTGATTACGCCAGCATAGGGAGCTCCCGCCAGTGCTCTCCAGCGCTCGACGGTACGTTCCTTCTGCACGGCATAAGTTGCCCCGAGTTCTACGCTGTCTTCCAAGGAGGAAAGGGAAAAGTTAGAGAAGCGAAGTGGCAATTTATTTTTGGGCTCAGCGGTGGCGTGATTTGTGCAACGACCATTCGACATGAAAGACGCAGTGGAGCAACTTTCTACGACTAAAGTGGATGAAAGCTGTTGAGTATATGGCTGCCATGAGGAAGGGGACAATGACGGCGATCAGTACTGTAGAGGTGCAAGCTTATGTTCCAGGGAAGCAGTAGAGAACTCTACATGTCAAATTAAATGTTCCTTTTATTAGCCGCCCAGAAGCAGCAGGCCCTCCATTGACTGCCTCTCCGTGGTGTTCACGATTAGGTGTATTAAGAATGCCGCACATCGAACAGCAAGCTTATCTGCTCAAGCGTTCTTGGTTTTATAAGCAGTAACCACCTTTATGAATTTGTTTAATTTCCGGGCACTCAGGCAATGTGTACGTTTATGTTCTTCTCATTTCTTTTTTTTCACTTTTCTTGTTCAAATGGTTGTTAGCAAGGTGCTAATTTGCTCATGATTTTTGCAATTATGTCGTGCAGTTGTGACTCAAAATTCACAGTCCTAATCGCATTACGATTTTTCCACTCTCCTCACGCTTTCGCATTGCATCACACGCTGTCGCAGCGCCGTTCTTCGCGATCGACATCTTGGCGCATCGGATAAGATAAAAGCAATTTTTATAAAGTGCGGCTGCTGATTATACAGTCTTGATGTGTACTACATATGAAGTACGCTTGCCTCGTCTCTTATCACGCCCAATGTGCCTGCTACCTTACTGATGCACTTCCTATTTGCGTTGTCCTGTCAGCGTTTTCTTTTTAGTGGAAAGAGCATCGAGTGACACTTTTGTTTCTTGCACAGCCTTTCCGGTTCACCTCCAGAGACGATCGCGGAGGAGATAAAAATGGAAAACAAAAAGAATAAAGGAAAGTAGAGATAGACAGAGAGAAATTTATTTACAGTAAGGCAGAGAGGTCGGCCTGAGTTATAATTTGCTTTGGCCTGCTACTCTACACAGGGGAAAAGGGACGGGGAGAGAAAGGCCTGATGAATGATGATGGTATAAGGAAGAGATGGGTGTATACAAATTCACAGAGCTGTGGCATCTCTAAAGCCGTGCATCCAGTCCAGTGGCTTGGAGAAAAGCTATAGCGGCATTTGTTACCAGGGCTGTGCTGTTTGCATTAGGCCAAGGTCCGAAAAGAAACTCGTCTGATGGCGGTCTCTTATGGATCGTTGCAATGGAAGAGACAAGTTGCTGTCGTTCTTGCGCGTACGCGGGACACACGCAAAATGTATGTTCAAGTGTTTCTGGTACCTCACAGTATTCACAGTTTGGGCTAGTATCACTGGCACCTATCATATGTCTATAACGGTTGGTGAATGCGACACCAAGGCGAATCGTGAAAAAAAAAAGAAGTAAAAGGAAAAAAAGAGAAAGAAGGAAAAGAAAAAAAGTAGTACAGTACAAAATTCATGGGTTTTGTTATGCATATGATATCAGAGCATAAGTTTAGTTACTAATTGAGTTACCGAAGTGTCTGAAATAATTAGAATTAATTAGAAATCCCTGATTAACGCACTGCAAAGCAGAAATTGTAGATATTAGAGACCTGCCATGAGAGCACGACTGTGGCGAAATTCCAGCAAAACCCGGAATTAGTAATCAGAAGTAGTGACCTCACTAATGACGTCACACACAACATGGTGACATGATATTTAACCGGCTAATTAATGGAAAGCAGTTGCCTCTGAGTTCGGTTCGTGCATTGCGTTCGCCTAAAGTTAACCTAAAGTACACCAACGCCGAGGTCCGACTGCCACTAAGGTGCACCTAACCCAATATGGCCATGGCCATCTACAATTTTTTTTTCAATGACCACACAGAAATCGAATTGTCTCACTTAAGCAGATGAACAAATTGCGACTTAGTATTATCGTGAACTTAAACTTACAGCACAAGCACTTAAGACGGACCACAAAGAGGAAGATACGACACACACTGTCACTAGTGTGTGTCGTATCTTTCTTTTTGTGGTCCGTTTTAGGTGTTTGCGCTGTAAGTTTACGTTCAGAATTATGTACCAACTAGGCCCAAATCAAGTTTTACTTAGTATATTGTACCTACGTTGCTGTTGTGCGTTTTGTTGTGTATTGCTGTTTTATTTTCCTTCGTACTGCCCACCCTGCTTGGAGCTTGAGACGACAGTATGAAGTAAATAAACAAATGTTGTTGCTAAGCCTTGCTGTTGCAACATTTACGTGGTGTATCGTGGCCGTGTGAGGGTGCGGAAGTTAACACGGAGCGATGCTTGCATGGTCAAAGCACCGGTGCCATGATTTTGTTTTTCTTTGTTTTTTTGTAGTTGTTTTATATTTAAAGAAAAAATAAATATCGCGAAACATGCAGCTCATTTTGAGAAATACTGGCATGAGAGATTATCAGTGGAACTGGTATCAAGTAAAAAGCTGGGTGTAAAATGTTTATTTCTTTTATTTTAGAAGTAGAAATGGGGAAGTTAGGTAGGCTACGGCATAGGGTCATCTCAAACACCAAGATTGTTACTCAAACAACAACAAAAACGGAAAGAAAAAAATATATAAAACGCCATCAAAGCGCGAACGCTAGAGCACGAACGATGTCTAAACAGGAACCAGCACCAAGAGTTGTTACATCTGTGCGTGCAACACGCGCAGAGCTATTTTCCGTGCAACCATTCTAATTCTGTCATTTTTTGTCTTATGCTGAGAATAAATATTGAGCACTCAGAGATGTCATTGAACCATGAAACGGTCATTTTCTACACAGCAGATAGCGAAGCAGAGCCCTCTTATAGCGCCATGGCGTAAACCAATGTTTGCTCGCGCACACCAAGGTGGTCGAGGCGCTTTGCTGGCTGGTCTTCCCACATGAAAGCGGAAGATTGTAAATCAACCTGTGGACACACTCGACGAACTTTTTGCGGTGATGCTTTCTGCACTTATCCGACGGGACGGCATTTGGATCCGTCAACCTGCAAAGCTTGCCGAGCTTGTTGGGAGCAGAAAAAGAACTCTTACATTCGCCCTTTAGGCCATCTTTTTCAAGTTATGGGATATCCCGTGCATGTAAGGCAAGCTTTGGAGGTTGACGGATCCAAATGCCGTACCGTCCGATAAGTGCATAAAGAGTCACCGCAAAAAGTTCGTCGAGTGTGTCCACCGGGTGGTTTACAACCTCCCGCTTTCTTATAGGAACAAATATCTCAATGATCGGCTCTGCGAACACCGCAACAACGTACAAAAATGGCACCGGTGGGCTCTTGTCGATCCATTTTCGCGATCATGGCTGCAAACGTATCGAGGACGAATGCACGATTGTGTCCTGTGGCAGGACGCAGCTCATCCGTGAAATAACTGAAGCGCAGATGATTGCAAAATTGGGTGATAAGTGTGTTAGTGTCCCTTCACTGGCTCTCACATAAAAAGAACAAAGTTTCTTGGAGGCGGCATCACATGACTCGTAACTCTGTTATACGAATGCGCAGTTCGTTTTCATGTAAGCGCATGCGCAGTCTACATTGCTTCACATGTACAAAACCGATTCAGTGGTACAATAAACTTAGTTGAAAGCTTGCGTTTGGTGTGTCTTCTTCTCTTACGTCCGTGTCGTTTTTTGTTCCGCAATATTACTTGAGTAATGGATTAACAACTTGCCCGGAACGATGCTCTCATTAAATTCCAAGGTATGTCTTGAAGGCAAAGACCATCTCTATAGTGTCGAGTGTAACACTAACAATAAAAGCTATGCGTAATACTGGAAGCAGGCACTTCGGTGAAGTGTTCTCTTGAATGAAACTTATGTGTTCGCAGAAAGCGGAACGCTGGGGATCAATCGAGAGGAAAGATACTTTGTTACATAGTTACGACACACGTGGCGTGTCTTAATCAATACGATAGCACGCCGTTCGAAGGTTGGAACATGAATCTTTATTGCTTCCGTCTCGGAGCGTGTATATGCGGAACAGAGAGGGGGAAATGGGAAAGGGAGAACAAGGGAAGGATATCAAACGATAAACACAAGTGCCGTCAGCGCTTGCAAGGCAGTCTGATTGCGGCTGACGTCACTTTACAACATGCTTGAATGTTGCACATGCACTATTTACCTTTCCTCTCAAGCAGGACTAGCATCACAATCTTATCGGCGATGCTTAGGCCATGCAAAGAGGCCAGCTTCTTTAATTACATAGTGACGTATTCCTGTTCATTATCTGGCCTTGGTTCAGCTAGACGAGTTAGCTTTGAATCCACCGACATAGCGCTCACTTTCATCTGATCACGAGCAACGGCAGCATGGACCTGACCTCTGCTCCGATCAAATTATTCCAGGTAAGGTTCAGGGGCCTATTCTGATTGCTTGCACAGCGGCGACTCGGCTACAGTAAGGCACTGCGAGATGAGAGAATGAGAAGAAAATTTTGTAAAACAAAAATTTACGTTAGTATATATTTGCAAGAGATGAGCCCCAGCACACATACAAAAATTCATCTTCTCAACAATCGACCATGTTGGGCCCACTCGCACGTTTCGTACACTGGCGTATATCATTATTTATTTATTTATTTATTTATTTATTTATTTATTTATTCAAAGTACCTTACACGGCCCGAAAGGGCATTACGTAAAGCAGACGAAGAAGGGCACTATCTTAAGGGAATGCAAAATATACCGGGCAGAGGAGGTAAAGAAAAAGTATCGCACAGGACAAAAATGAAAAAGCAAGAACAGACATAAGCGATTAATGACATCATTGACATAAGACTTCAATGAACTCTGTGTCACAAGGTTTGGATACTAAAGTTTCCTCTCATCATCATTAACAGCGTAACACTCAGCTGCGGATATAGGCCGGCTCCTCCTCCAGTTCCTAATGCAAAACGCTTTTTCGTTAAGCGGATTTTTACCACCAGCACTCAGCGCCGCCGACCGAGGTCGACGTGGGCAAGAGGACCGTGTCACACGAGCGCGTGCTAATGGGGGAAGGTTTAAATACAGTTATGTGTCATATCATTCAGCTTCCATCAGGCCTGCCTTTAATGTGTGCGCACCCACGTTTACGAGCGTACCTCCAGCTCAGTAATTCGTACAGCAGCCTTCTATGCAGGTGCAACAACTTCCTTATCTAGTCGCTTAGCTGTCGCGAGCATTAGAACTTCCGAATGGCATGTCAAATGATTTACGCAGGGCCTGGAACGTGCAAAAGTGGCGTCCACGCGCATCCTTGTATAGGTCTGTTAATTGTTCACGTGACGCAGACTAACAATGTCGGCCATGTGATCGACGACGCAATCGTCAATTATAACTCGCAATGTGAACACAACGGCACTAAAATTTTCTGCCAGAGCCAATCACCACTGGCGGAGGTAGCCTCGAGGGGGGTGGGGGCTCGTCAGGTCATCGGAAGAAAGGGGGGAGGGGTTGTTTGCTGTGCTAAAATTTTCAACTCAGAACTGTCGACATGTGTCGAGAGAACGGAACGGGGAAGGAAGAAAATAAAGCATTGGAGGAGAAGGGTAAAGACAATTGCAGCGCATGACCAGGCGCACGAGACAACACGAACGGGAAGAGTTAATGTTCGCGCCTCTACGTGATTTGAGGAGAGTCTACGGGCAACGTGGACCTGGACGCGGAAGAAATGTCAATGCCCTCCATAAACTCGACTACAGCCTGGGAAGTCCGACTGCGCAATGCCTGTGGCCTTGAAGGGAACAGAGGGTCTTGAAAGCCCGCTGTCACAATTTTAACTGAGGCGTCGGTAAGTACGCAGCATATACGACTCCTTGCGGCGTTGTGAGCTGAGTATTCTAGAAAAATGGGAGTTAGGGTCTCATCTGTCTGGCAGTGAAGGCATCTGAGCGAGCTCATCCAACCCGTCAGGAATACAGGACAGGAGAGAGTAGGCTGTAAATTGGGTGGTGCGTAGAGGAGGAAGCTATGCGTAGAGCGCGGCACCGATTGACTGGTTGCTTCAGTGATTACGCCGTACCCACGCTCGGTCATGGCAGTAAGGGCGCATCTCAATGGCTTGTCTTGTCGCGTTGTGTAACGCAACACAGATGGCTCCATATGAAGGGCCTCCTGGATCGATGAAGAGTGACGCAGCATGTGAAGTTGTTTTAGCCAAAAGACGAGAAGGTCAATACCGGCGTAAGGTAGCCCAAACTGTGGAAGGACGAGACGCTTCGCTCACTTAGACAGTAATTGTTGATGGTTTCTGCATATTATTAAAACGATTACTTTCTATGACTATTTCGATGAATTTTGTTGTGATACGAGTTTACAACGTCGTCTAACCACTTAACAGCGCATAAAAAAAACTGAATCGACTTATATATACATATCCATCTTTGCTGCGTTAAGAGATGTGCCGGTGACCGGCTCTGTTCTCTAAGGAATAAGGCAATGGAACAGCAAATGGTACCTATTTATTCCATGCTGCTGTAAATATACCTCCTAGACGCATAACTTATTTATTACAATGAGGCTGTCTTTGCAATCACAGGAGCTGGGCATTCTGCCGTGCTTCATTTCCTGCCGACTAGAGGGCGGCCGAT